>NC_133134.1:34578615-34881646 GCF_048418815.1 Hemitrygon akajei | reverse complement strand
TTGATGAAAAACTTCTATGTTTCTATAACAGTGAAGTACCACAACCAACAAGCCACATTGGGTTTCTTTGTGATACAGACAAGAGGGCCAGCATTGTGGAATGTGATTGGCTGAGACAGCTACACCTTAATTGGAGATCCATGCCACATTCCCTGCAATAGAGTCAACTGAAAGCAAATTAAGAAAGGTACTGGATGAGGTCACAGCAGTATTCAAGGATAGAACTGGAAAATGCAAGGGTAAAATAATGCTAAATGAAAATGCCACACCCAAGTTTTGCAAATCCTGTCAGACTCCTCGTACCATCCGTGATAATATAGCCAGTGAATTAGAATGTGTGGAGGTTGAAGGAATTCTTTCCAAGGATGAGTTAAGCTCAAGGACAATGCCAGTGGTTCCACTAACCAAGAAGAATGGATCTGTCAGCTCCATGATGGTTTTAAGTTCACCATCAATGCAGTACTGAAAGTAGATCAATACCCTCTGTCCAGAATAGAGGATATCTTTGCAAACCTTTCTAGAGGAAAACACATCAGCAAAGTAGATTTAGCGGTGGCTTCCCTACAGCTGGAGATGGAAGGAGAGTTCAAAGTGTGTCTCACCAGAAATACTCACAAAGGGTGTTATCACTATAATAGGCTTATATTTGGAGTAGCATCTGCACCTGCACTCTGGACCAGGTGCTGAAGGCTGCCCAAGAACTCAGTGTTACCTGGATGACATCATTGTTACCAATATGGATGACAAGGAACATCTGCAAAATTTCAAAACAGTGTTAAAAAAATTAGAAAATTGTGTGGTCAGAGAATGACGCAACAAGCGTGAATTCTTTAAACCAAGCATCACTTATTGTGGTCACACCATTGATGCACAAGGATTATACAAGTGTGCTGTGAAAATTTAAGCAGTACGGGATGCCTCAAGGCCAAAAGATGTGTCACAGTTGCAGGATTTCTTAATTATTATGTGATTCTAGCTAAATCTAGCTACTGTTTTCCACCCCTTGAACTCATTACTACAGGTTGAGAAGAAATGGCAATGGTCAAAGCAGTGTGAGGTGGCTTTCCATAAGGTAAAGGAAATGGTGACATCAGGCACTGTGCTCACACGTCATGATCCATATTGTCCTGTGATGCTTACCATGCACTGTCCGGGATGCCAACACATCCAAGAGAAAGGTGTCCAACACTCTCAGAACCACTTCCTGCAGTCCCAGAGTCAACACCTACAACCACCATGGATGAAGACCCAGATTATCTCACAGCCACAATTCTCACCTGCCAAACAGAATTATCCCCCTTGTCAGGAAAGGCGTTGTCCCACAAGAGTAAGAAATCCCCCACAATGATTAAATCTTTAGTTCTGAATGGGACATTTAAAATTTACTATGCTGTGGATGTCTGTAAATAGCAGCTTTATTATGCAGTTTACTGTGTATATAGTTGAGATGCATTCTCTATTGAGCTGCAGTTTATAGCTAAGCAGGGAAGAGTGTTAAGTTCTTAATATTTGAGTAATATTGTAAATATATTGTTTGAGTAAGCATTGTTTATTTGTTTAAATAATTCATTACGTGTTATATTTAAAAATATGTGAATTGGTTATGTTATGTAGTGCCATATCATATGTATGTGTCGCACTTAAAAGAAAAAACAAACATCCATGAGTTATCTTCTGGCTCAATGTTTTTGTTTCAATTTGTTTTTATGTTCTGGAGTTACAAAACATAACAGGGTGGATATAGTATTGGGTAGGGGCTGCAAATTCAATTGGCTATGTAAGGTGATTGGAAGACCAAGGAAATTTCATTTGGAGTTCTTTGAACAGTTCTTCATTACAAAAAAGTGTTCAAAAGGGTTTCCAAGGATGAAAATACAACTGAGAACAAGTATACCTTGTTAGCCAAAATTGAAAAGACTGGACCTTTCCTTTCAGGAATTTCAGACCTGGTAAAGGTACTTAAGTTTAGGAAAGGATTGAAGGTCCTGATCATGGTAGAATATGACATAGAAACAGGTAATTTGGCTGACTGAATCCTTTCTGATCATCAAGCAGATATTTTATCACTAATCCTGTCCCAACTTTATTGTCCATATTCCCACCAGGGCCACTGTTTCTCCATTCTGATATGTTGACTTGTAGGACACGTTAAGTTGTGTATGGCTGGTAGCTTTATTAACCTGTGTTGTGTCTTTTTTTAAATTTGATCACTGCTCCTAATCATCTTTGCATGCTGCATTTTTAGATTTGATGATAACTGGAAGCATTGAAAATATTAAAATGTTGAATATCAATAATATTCTAAAGTTGCTCTGTGTGGATGTAACTAAAATTTAGCCATATTCTTAGACATTTAGGAGAATACTCATTTTTTAATGTTTCAAATGATTACCTGTAGGACTCAGAGTTATAAATGAAAGTCAACAATGTTGTGATGACATTTAACAAATCTCCAAATGCATAGCCTATGAATCCTCAGGAGTAAACTGGGATGAGTAAGCAACATAATGCATGCCACAGAGATACGGAAGCAATAAACCTCAGCAAGAGTTGAGAGAAATTAAATTTCTGCACATTTGTTGATTTATTCATTCTTAAGTCTTATTGAATTAGAGGGTCTGGAAGTCTAATCAAGAGCTGCAAGAAGAATCACAACTTAACTCCACAAAATTCTGCTGCATTTTTTATTTTTGGTTTTGTAATGTTGGCATGGTTGACTCATTGAAAAGCCTAATGGCCACATGGAGATAATGTATCTGGGTCAAGTCTTGCTTCCCTCTGGATGTGGGGAGGATATGGATGACACTGGATATTGTGCCACTGACATTTTTTGTGATTGAAGTAAAGACTGTGTGATTAAAGTAAAAATGTTGGCAATAATTGGTAGGCCAGGCTGCATCTGTAGCAATCAAACCAGTGAAGGATCTTAGAAACAATAGCTCTCTTTCTATTTCCACAGGTGCAGTTTCACTGTTGAGTATTTTGTGTCTTCCTTTATTTTGATTTGTAGCATCTGCAATGTATTTAATTTTTATGGTTAAACTCACATTCATTTGGTGTGGAAAGCTTATGAAAGTCGATTGAGAGGACAGGGCATGATGTTCTGAATTTTGGATGTGACACTTTTTTTTTGACACTTGATCAATAAATTTGAGGCAGCGAGAGGAATTTCCAAAGGCCTGTAGTCTGCAGTGAAGCAGCAGTGAGAGAAGGTTACAAGAAATGAAGACTGTGACGTGGATGGAATACCATAAAAATGGTGACATTGGACACATGGTCAAGGTTACTGAAGATGTTAGAACAGTCAAATGCTCTGTAACTGATACATTGGTCTCCCACAGTGAATCTAGTGGGATAGGGGTGTGATGCGGCTCCATCATTGGCCAACACGAGGAAATCTGCAGATGCTGGAAATTCAAGCAACACACACAAAATGCTGGTGGAATGCAGCAGGCCAGGCAGCATCTATAGGGAGAAGCACTGTCGACGTTTCAGGCCGAGACCCTTCGTCAGGACTAACTGAAAGGAAAGATAGTAAGAGATTTGAAAGTAGGAGGGGGAGGGGGAAATACAAAATGATAGGAGAAGACCGGAGGGGGTGGGGTGAAGCTGAGAGCCAGAAAGGTGATTGGCAAAAGGGATACAGAGCTAGAGAAGGAAAAGGATCATGGGACGGGAGGCCTAGGGAGAAAGAAAGGGGGAGGGGAGCACCAGAGGGAGATGGAGAACAGGCAGCGTGATGGGCAGAAAGAGAGAGGAAAAAAAAGGAGGGGGGAGAAAAGCTAAATATATCAGGGATGGGGTTTTCACATTTTGCCCTCCCCTCCTAATTTCAAATCTCTTACTATCTTTCCTTTCAGTTAGTCCTGACAAAGGGTCTCGGCCCGAAACGTCAACATTGCTTCTCCCTATAGATGCTGCCTGGCCTGCTGCGTTCCACCAGCATTTTGTGTGTGTTGCCATCATTGGCCAAACAGCCTTTGCTCAGTCAACACTCCCAGTTAACAGGCAGATATCCTTCCGCATATTTCCACACTTATTGCTACTAAGAGGCAAAAATTGGCATACACTTAGCTTTTCAGTCTTAGCACAATATTCAGATGCATTAGCAGTGCAGATGCAAAACTGGTCTAGTGCTGGTATGGTCTTGTGTGACTTTATGAGAAAAATCTAATTACATGGTACTACACTAGGAGCTAGTCAGAAGCTCTAGGTATCAAAAGGAGGCAGTGAATAGAAAACACACAATTCTGGAGATAAATTTTGTTTATAAAAATTAGCAATATATGCAAAATATTTACAAGAGTGAGAATAATTCAAAACTCAAACATTCTGTTTTAGGTTCAAAATCTCAGATATCAATGAAAACCAAATTCCTTTTTAGTTAGAATCAGGGAGATTCATTAAAATAACCTTTATAACTCCAATTTCTCTAACTAATTAGATCTAATGTTATTCCCTATTTAAAGGTTTACAGACTAACACTTGCCATTTTATTTATTCCTAGTTAGGAAACTAATTGAATTCCTATTTTTAAGTACTATGGTTAACCTCAGTTTTAGTTCAGGTCAGTATGTCTACAAATTCAAATTCAAATCCCCCCAGCCAAAAAAAATTGTGTGTGTATATATACCTATCTATCTATCTTAGCTCCTTTTACGACAAATTCTCCAACATCACAACTCTTAAGCAAAGTAAATCTCAGCCACTTACCAAAGTCTTTACAAAAATACTCACTTCTTCCAGAAAATCAAATTCAGGTCCTTTGAATGAAAAGTAATTCTTTTAAATCCTTTTTGTCTTGAAGCATTTTGTTCCTACGCTGTTCCTTCGATTTTGGGTGGCTCACCATCATGTTTCTTGGTTCGTTGGATGAAATGGTGGGTCACCTACGGAAAGATGGTCACAATACTTACATGAAAAAAAACTGGCCAAGTTCCTTGAAATGATGTAGCATATCTAATTTCTGGTTAGAAAGTAGAGGTCTGGGCTTTTGTCTCTTTCTCATATTGTCTCTTTATAGCTGATGCTAATGCTGTAGCTTCAATAATACTTTTATCAACATTGTTTCTCCTCTGGGGTTTCACCCAGAGAATTTACAGCAACTAGGGTAGAAATACTAACTACAAATTCCTTTTTTAACAGTTTATATCTTTTGTTAGTTCCTATAATTTGCTGTGTTTTTCACAAAGTTTTATGACCTTTCTTGTCTGGTGTTATGTGTCATTCTCACAAGTTCTTTTTTTAAAAATTCGGTAAGCCTTGTTTTCATCCCTCCACGGGTAGAGCTTTCTAACATTACATCTTTGGGTTTAATTAACATGGGTTACACAGAGATCATTGAAGACAGCAATGGATCTGGAGAATTGTGAAAGCCAATGCTCCTTGAGACTGCTATCCAATGGGCATGGTGTTGCCCCTGCCAGGCTGTTAATACACTCTCCTTCCTCTTTCAAGTGAACATGGGACACAATCAGTACTGGTGCAAGCATGTCTGTGCCCATGCCTTTTCCCTTCTTGCGTACCACTTCATCATGATCCCTTGCCCTTTCTCCTTACCATGATGACTCTCCTCTCAGGATGCTGACCTGGCAGACCCCAGCTGCTAAATTACTGAGAGCAAAAAATAAAGACACACAGTCACTGAAATCAACTCTGGCAGCTACCAGCTCAGATACGTTTAGTTTGCAGAAAGGTTGTGTGCAGGAGGCACCTGTAGAGGAAGGATCATGATTGTCCAATGATCAGGATGCTAGAGGTAATGCCTATTCAAAGTAAGATAAATTATTACTGTTAAAAAACCTTTAAAAAGATTAACAACAATGTTAATTAAAACACATGGAAAAAATTAGTACCATTAAACTAAGGTGAATGTTTTAAAACATGACTTGGCTTTAGCTTTGCCTCTCAATTAACCCATGAATCCTTGGTGAAATTAGTAGGATTAACTAGTCCCAGACTGGATCTGAGCTGATCCTTTTGAGTGTCATGAGAAACAGCTCGACCATTACACACCAGCACACACAAAATGCTGGACGAACTCAACATGTGTGACAACATCTTTGGAAATGAAAAAACCGTCGATGTTTCGGGAAGATACTCTTCTTTAGGAAGGGGGAAAATGCCAGATTAGAAAGAGGGTGGAGGGGAAGGAGAAGGTAGAAGGTGATAGGTGAAGCCAGGTGGGTAAGAAAAGTTAAGGGATGGTGCAATTAGTCACATTGTGTCACAGCCAATAACTGATGATTTCAATGGAACTTCCGATCTTACTGAGCTAAGTTTCTCGCCAGAATATAAAATATTGAATTATGCGGTGTATTGTAGATTTCATAAGGATCTTTGTGTTTCTTGTCTATGTTTTTCATTGAAGTAAAAGTAAAGGCAAAAGGTTCTGCATGTACTGGAATTCCAAAGGAACACACACAAAATGCTGGAGGAACCCAGCAGGCCAGGCAGCATTTATGGAGGGGAGTAATAGTCAACATTTCAGACTGAGACCCTTCATCAGGAGTGGAAAGGAATGGGGAAGAAGCCAACTTAAGAAGGTGGTGGGAAGGGAAGGAATACAAGATGGCAAGTAATAAGTGAAACCGGGTGAGGGGGAAGGTGGGTGGGTGGGTGAGGGAGAAGAAGTAAGAAGCAGGGAGGTAATAGGTGGAAGAGGTGAAGGAATCTGATAGGAGAGGAGAGTGAAGAAGGGGAAGAAGAAAGTTAGAGAAAAGGATGTTCATGCCATCAGGTTAGAGGCTACCCAGATGGAATATAAGGTGTTGCTAACCCAACCAGAGAATGGCATCGTCATGGCAGCATAGGACTGATAAATAGAATTAAAATGTGTGGCCAGCAGAAAATCCTGCCTGTTGCGGCTGACAGATGAACGTACTCAAAGAAGCTTTTTTTTTGAAAATTACTTGTAGAATGAAATTAACAGAGCATAGAGGACCATTGGACTAGTATTCTCCTGCAGCAGACAAAACAACAGAAAACCTTTCTTAATATTTATGTGTAAAATATATCAGTTTTATTCTTGAAGCTCAAAAACAGTTCTGTTTAATATTCAATCTGAAGTAGGTTTGAGTACTTTTAGATTTTAATAGCATTGTCCAGTCTAAACTGAATTGGCACAATAAGGTAAGAAGTATAAATTTAAGATTATGTTGCTCCTCACATCCAACAAACTTATGCCTTTGGCTTATTTGGAGTAGCTTTCTCTCCCACGGCCATCAGACTTCTTAACCAAATTTCAAAGTTCAAAATAAATTTACTATCAAAGAACATGTATGTCACCATATACAACCCTGAGATTTATTTTCTTGTGGGCATTCACAGTAAGCACAGGAAACACAATAGAATCAATGAAAGACTGCACCCAACAGGCCAGACAAACAACCAGTGTGCAAAAGACAACAAACTGTAAAAATAGTAAAATAATGAAATTTAATAATAATAATAATAATAATAATAATAATAATAATAATAATAATAATAATAATAATAAATAAACAAACAATAAATATCAAGAACATGAGATGAAGAGTCCTTGAAAGTGAGTGTATAGATTGTGAGAAAAATTCAGTGATGGGGTGAGTGAAGTTGAGTGAAGTTATTCCCTCTGATTCAAGAGCCAGATGGCTGAGGGATAATAACTGTTCCTAAACTTGGTGGTGTGGGTTCTGAGTTTCCTGTATCTTCTTCCTGATGACAGCAGCATGAAGAGAGTGTGGCCTGGATGAGTGGGGGTCCTTGACAATGGGTGGTTGCTTTCCTGTGACATCACTCTCTGTAGACATGCCCAGTGGTAGGACACCTTTATCCATGATGAACTGGGCCGCATCCACTACTTTTTGTAGTCTTTTCCATTCAGGGACATTGGTGGTTCCCTACCATGCTGCAATGCAACCTGTCAGTATACTCTACACCACACATCTAAAGAAGTTGGCAAAGTTTTAGATGACATGCCAAATCTTTGTAAAATTCTAAGGAAGAAGAGGCACTGCCTTGCTTTCTTTGTAATGGCTCTTATGTGCAGGGCCCAGGATAGATCCTCTGAAAAGATAACACAGAGGAATTTAAAGTTGCTGACCCTCTCCACCTCTGATCTCCCTATGAGGACTGGTTCATCGACTTCCAGTTTCCTTCTCTTGAAATCTGGTGGGAGATTTGGTCTCCTGATATTGAGTGAGAGTTTGTTGTTGTGGATGTAAGTGAAACTGAAAGATAGTCATTGAGGCAGATTACCACGTTCTTCTCAGGAGCCGGTATAATTGAAACCTGTTTGAAGTAGGTTTACCTTAGACTATGGAAATGAGAGGTTAAAGGTATCAGTGAACATGCCAGCCAGTTGATCAGCACAGGTCTTTAGTACTCAGCCAGGTATCCCATCTGGCCTGGATGCTTTTCATAGCTCACACTCCTGAAGGATGCTCTCATGTCACCCTCAGAAAATGAAATCACACGGTCATTGAGGCTGTAGGAATTCGTGAAGGTTCCTCCATATTAGGTAGTCAAAGCGAGCATAAAAAGCATTGAGTTCATATGGGAGCAAAGCCTTGTTGTCACTTACGTCACTTGGTTTCAACTTGTAAGCCTTGCCAGAGATGTCGAGCATCCTTCAGTAATTCAAGTTTACTCTGGAATTGCCACTTCACATGTGTGATGGCTGTCCAGAGATCGTACCTGGACCTCTTGTATTTTACTTGAACACAAGACCTAAATGTTACTGATGTGGCCCTCAGCAGATTGTAGATTCCGTGTTTCATTCTGGTTGGGGAAGGCTCTGAATGATTTTGTGTGGACACACTCATCTACGACTGTTATTATAACGTCCATGTATTTGTGGTGTATTTCAGCAGATCCTCCAATATATCCTTGGACATGGTCCAGTCCATTGACTCGAAACAATCCTGTAGCCACTCTTCTGCCTCCTGTGACCAACTCTTTGTTGTCCTTATCTCTGGAGCTTTGCTCTTTAGCTTCTGTCTGTATGCAGGTAGGTGGAGGACTGTCAACTGATCAGATTTCCGGAAATGTAGTCTGGGCATGTAACTGTAGGCATTCCTAATTGTGGTTCAGCAATGGTCAACTATGTGGGTCCCCTGGTACTGCAGGTTTTATGTTGATAATAAATGGGCAGAGATTTCTTCAAACAAGTCCAATTGAAGTAAGTCCCCAACAATTACTTGAAAGGTGTTTGGGTAAGCTGTTTCTTGTTTGCAGATGGCAGCACTCAGTACCTCTAGTGCCTGCTTAACATCTGCTTTCAATGGTATGTAAACTGTTGTCAGGATTACGGAGGAGAACTCTCTTGGTAAGTAGAATTGTTGGCACTTAATTATTAGATATTAGATATTGGGGAGAAGAAGAGTGCAACAAGACTACTGTATCTGAGCACCACAAAGAATTTATCATGAAACACAGTCCCCTCACCTTTTGCCTTCTCTAAATCTGCAGTCCATTCCATCCTGTGTATTGAGAAGCCCTTCAGTCTTACCAACATATCCAGCCTGTCTGGAATGAGCATGTCTCCATGAAACAGAGAATGCAGCAATTCCTCATTTCTCTCCAGCACAGCAACATTGCCCTTTGGTCCTCAGTCTTGTTCTCCAGCAACTGTACATTTGCTAACAGGATGCTAGGAAGAGGGAATTTCATGTTCCAGTGTTTTAGACTGGCTTGAAATCCTCCTCTCCTCTCTCTCTTTCAGCCATGGTGATGTACCTTTGTTGGCTTAAAGGTGCCTGCATGATTGAGAGTAAGTCCGCCGAGTCCTTCAGAAGGGCTTTAAGATAGTTCAAAAGAACCTCACTTAAAGGTTGCAGTGAGAGTAGTTCAGAAGAAGTGTATTTGGAAGTTTTGTAGGCCACCCGCAGCTCATCACCATGATTTACCAGCTCCACCTTGCATTCACTTTCACCTCTATCACACCTGTTCCCCAGTGGTGCTGCCCTTTTGTCATACTCTTAATTCCATTTCTCTTAGCTGTTCTATTATCGTCACTTTGGCATTTATATTTGCACAGCTTTAGCTGGTGCTGTAACCTTTGCACCATTCTGCTGCTTTGCACTTGTCACTGTACATAGAGTTGTATTGATTATTACCATGTATACAGTTTATCCTCTAAAGCTTCATTTGAGGAAGAATTTCACTGCACCTTGGTGCATATGACAATGAACTAATCTAATCTGGTTCTGACTCTTTGGTTTGTTGCATGACTCACACAATAATGGAATTGGTTCAGTTTCAACTTGTTCAATGGTGTAAAGAGCCAACAACTGTTCAAGTTTGTTCTCTGTTTATAGTCATGGAGCAGAATCCTGAAATGTGGCTTTGCAATTAGCACTCTGCTAAGGTCAACACAGAACCCGCATGATAGATTTCAGCTTTCTAGTGCCAGTAAAGTGCTCAGAGTGTGTGTGCTCTGCATGTGTCAGCTTTGCAGTGTGAAGAGCTGCTGCTGTTTTGCAGCTCTGAAGAGTATCACAGTTGAAGTTACATGCATTGCCATGCTATTACTCTTGGATTTGCGATGAAAGCATTCCAGAGCTGCTGAAGAGGTCCTAGTACTGTGAAGAGGTATCTCTGCATTTCTTTGCTAAATCAGAGTGGGGTGATAGTGGAGATTGTTGAGGATACGTTCACTAATTGCATTGTCAGACGTACCTGAATCAACCAGCAGACATTGTTCTGTAAGTTGCAATTGCTCTTTTGACCTGTGTCTTGGATGTGAGATGTATACTTAGGATCATCAGCATTATTGAGTTCTACTACACTGGCTATATGCTTGATGTCTATGAAACATTCGGTTTGTTGAATGACAGAACTTCATTAAATGGTTGTTCTTAATAATTTATGTTGTCTTTTATTGGCAAGATATTCTGCTGTGTAGTGGTAGCTGATCATAGTAATAGCACTGTAATGATTTCCACTTATCTTGATGGTACTGGAAATTGTTTTCTGTTAATAGTTTTGATCAAAAGGTTCTTCCCTGGAATTTATTTTCTCCTTTTGATTATACTTACAGTTGCATCTTGGTGGTTTTCCGATCTCAACTCTTCCATTCCCTGAAACAGATAATGATCTTGTTAACTTGAACAGCTCAGGTGATTTGATATCCTTTTCAAGGGCTTTCCGTCAAAGTTATTTGAGAGATACAAGATATTTGGCAAATGCTGGAAATCTTGAGCATCACACACTATATGCTGGAGGAACTCTGCAAGTCTGGCAGCATCTTCCTGACTTACAAAATTGTTTGAGACATCCTTTAATTATTTGTATTTTCAGCTCTTATTCAAGATAGGAATATTTGCATTTTGCAGGGTTGTCTCAGATGCATGAAATATTGATCAATATTCTCTGCTTGCCTTCTATGACAATCACATGTCTCATGAGATTCTGTTGAGAGCATATTTTGCAGTCAGTGCATTGTTCATGTTTAGTCCTAGTAATAGTTGAAAATCTTTTATAAATACCTCGTAACCCATCATCACCAAATTGTAACAGGAGTGATTTTCTTCTTTTGCCCTCTGTGATTCCAAATGTTGTAATGCCCCACAGACCTGCAAAGTACCAGAGGCTGTTTGGACATAGCTATCTCATCTTATCTATCATGTAAAGGTAGTATTAGTATATTGAGCATAAAGCATATCACTATTCATTTAAACAAATGCAGAATGTTGGAAACTAGCAAAAGCAATCCAAGCTCAATCATCCTTATTGTCAGTGTAAATGTGACAGGTTGGCCCCTTTTATTTATGGTCAATTATACGATTCACTGGTCAGTATGATTTTGCACAACATTCGCTTTCTGTATTGCAAATCTGAGGTTCTGGGTATGTCCTGAGCTGCATATCCTTAAGGAGGAAGCAGACACATGCTCAAAAGGAAAATTGCTATTATTGCAACAGCAGCAGTATTCCAGAAAATCCAGGTGGCCAAATACATTGTCCTGACCAGGAAAATCATGCTTATTTTCCTCTTAGTCACGGGCCAAAGTCATGTAATGGAGTAGATTAATACAGCAGCTTTATATCAGCTTTTCAAGAAATAATCCCCAAATGATTGATCTGCCAGTGGCACCAACATTCTGACACACAATAAAAGCAAAATAGTACTTGCTCCACTCGTTCACAGGTAGCTTCTCTCTACAGTGACCTGCTTCTTCAAAACATGTGAATATAAGAGTCAGTTAATTCAAATTGTGAATAATTTGTATATTCATTTAGGATGACAACCATGCAATAATCAACCTTGTTTATACAATTATTGCCTGTCTTCCATGTCTCTTCACCAGCTCTAGTGCTCCACTGTGCTCCCCAGTGGACCAAAGTGACTGTGCTGCGGCTCTTTCCATGACCATTGGTAGTTTAACCGAGTTGCCTGATGCCTAAAAGCAGGGGCATTGTCAGAGCAGAAGAGGTGGGATCAGGGCTAGAGATGCTGTATCACAGCACCCGAGTGTCAGGCCTGCATATGCAGGTTCCTCCCATTCTCCACCCAGCTAGCAGGAATCACCTACCACTCATTTCCAACTCATCACTTGCAGCCTATTTAAACTCAGCTCTCAGCCACAATCCTTGTTCACTCATGCAAACTAGCCAGTCTCAACCAATTTCCCCTAGCTTACAGTTACCTTGTTGTGCTAAGTATCTGCTCTCTCTTTTTTGTGGATCCCTCATGGCTTGTTAGCTTGCAGTTTATCATTAAAGTTACTGCTCACCACTAAGTTACCTCCACTGCTCTGCGTTTGGGTCGTGCCTCCTCTACATTTCCTGATAGGATAAGTGAACCCTCAATTGACTCAGCTGAGTTATGCTGGACTAAAGGAAATTGTCCATTGACAAGGGTACACAACTCAGAAGCAGCAGGAAACCAGTGACTATCCACTCACCCCTTTCTCCTAATGCTCCTTCTCAATGCAGCAGCCCACCATCCTCAACCTCCTTCCTCTGAGCCCTTGATTCTGGTGCCTGAAAGCTTTGAAAGATCCCCAAGATAATGCCACAACTTTGTGTCCCAGTGCATCTGACAGTTCGAACTCCAGCTATCTTTGTATTCTATGGACTGGACCAAGATTGCCTTAGTCATCTTTCTCTTGACTGGGTGAGCTCTGACCTGGGCACTAACTGGCACAATAAAACCAAAATTTGCAATAAATATGAGGAATTCACTGCTGAGTTGTGCTAGGTTTTCAAACATCTGGGAAATGGAAGCAGGGCAGTGGATCAGATACTTCACCTGAGTCAAGGCTCATGTTTGGATTACACCATGGAATTCAGGATTCTCACAGCAAAATGCGACTGGAATGTAGAATGTCGAAGTGCTGCTGGCCCACTACCATCTTGGCCTCTTGGAGCACTGGCGTCTTATGGAACAGCCGTCCTGATCATTAGCCATGAATAACTACATTTCCAAAGCACTACAGCATGGATTCATTGTATTATCCCAGTCCCCTGCCTGTGACCCACAAACCAATTTGATTACTTGGTGATGTTTTTTGGATTTTCCAACAGTCTAGCCATTTTCCAAGCCTACATCAATGAGATCCTCTGAGAAATGATACACGGGTACGTATTAGTCTACTTCGATGATATTCTCAACTTATCCAAGGACCTCTGAGACCATATCTCTTATGTCTGATCAGTCCTTCAGTGCCTCCTTGAAAAGCAATTGTACTGCAAGTTAGAAAAATGCCAATTCCACACCCTGACCATTTCCTTCTCAGGTTATGTCCTTTTACACAAAGGCATGACCTTGGACACAGAGAAAATGCATGCTGCTGTTGAATAATGGCCATGCTCCCTCAAACAGCTGCAGCACTTCTTGGGGTTCTCCTACTTCTACCGCTATTTTATCAGAAACTACTGCCAAACCTCTGCTCCTCTCACTTCCTTCACCAAGTCATCTACCTAACAGATAACCTGGTCTGCTGCCACAGATCAACAAACCAACCAATGCAACCCATGTCACGTTCGCTGGGCCCCCTTCTTTGATCAATTCAACTTCCTGATGTACTATTGACCCGGCTCCAGGAACTCAGAGGCAGATGCCCTGTCACGACAGTTCAATCTAGTTGATATGGAAATTGATCCTCATCCCATCATTCCATCCTCTATCATCCATGTCTCGATTGTCTGGGATCTTGAGAACCAGGTCCGCTGGGCCCTACAACACAAGCCTGTTTTGGCCAACGCACCTGACAACTGCGCGTATGTGCCAGTGGCTGTGCACTCTGAAGCATTCCAGTGGGCCCACTGCTCAACCCTATTCAGGCACATGACGGATTCTGGATTTCCTGTGATGCCGGTTCTGATGGTGAACCAGCTGGCCTTGAGCAGTTGCTCCTCGCTTTCAGTTACCTTGTTGCCTTGTTTTGTTAAGTATCTGTTCTGTCTTGTTTTGTGGCTACAGCTATTTTGCAGCTGTTATTAAAGTTACTGGCCACCATTAAATCATCTTTGCTGCTCTGCGTTTGGGTCAAGCTTCCTCTATGTTTCCTGACACAGAGACTCAGGTTCAACCTGCCCTTTGACTGCATGGATTTCCTCTGTGTGATCTGGTTTCCTTCCACAACCCAGAAAAGTGCATGTTGGCAGACTAATTGATCTCTAAATTGACCTCAGCAGTGACCTCTGGGTGGAGTTGATGAGAAATTAGGAAGAATAAAATTCAATTAGATTAGGATTAATGTAGCTAAATCTTTGATGGTCAGTGTAGACTTGGTGGACAGAAAGACCTGTTTTTCTCCTGTGTAATTCTATCATAAATGCTATCATCTGAAAACAATGGCTGATTATGTGCTCTCAGGAGCTGCTGCTACTCCTTAGAATAGCTGCCTCACCAATCCTAGTACTCTAGGAATTTAATCTGGCCAAGTCTATGGGGAAATCAAATGTAAAGGAACAAAATATTGGTAATGGCAGGAGCCTTAACAACATTGATGCAGATAGGGTTCTTGGGGTCCAACTCCATAGCACTCTGGAAGCAGCTGCTCTGAATGATAGGCTGATAAAGACATATGTTATGCTTGCCATAATTAGCCAAGGCATTGTGTTCAAGCATCATGGCTTTATGTTGTTGCTTTTTAAAACAGGTTAGACTGCATCTGGATTAGTGCATTCAGTTCTGGTCACCTCATTATAAGAAAGGATGTGGAGGCTTTGGAGAAGGTACAGAAGAAGTTTTTAATAATAGGGCATATGCTTTCAGGAGAGATATGACAAATGGGTAATTTTCTTTGGAGATTGCTGGGAGATCTGATCAAAATTTATCAAACTGAGAGGCTTGGATAGAACAGAGAGCTGGTATCTATTTCCCCATGGTGGGAAGGGGTAAATTCAACAAGATGAGTGGCATTTTTTGTAATCTATGATATGGGTGCCTGGAATATGCTGCCAGGGGTGGTGGAGGAGGTAAATGTGATAGGCATTTAAAAGGCTCTAAGATAGGCGACAGGAAAGATGGGCTGATGAGCCATTTGCTGTGCTGTACTGTTCTATGTTCTCTAGCAAGATGGTTTGCTGGAATGCTCTGACATGCTCCTCGCACCTTTTTTTTGTTTTAAAGATTTTTTTCTCCAAAGCCACAATGCCATTTGTTGGAATTTAATGGCATTCATATTTATCATTTACAGCTGCTTTTTCATTGCAAGTTGATTTAATTGAATTTAATTTCCCCAGCCGCTTAGAGCTCCAAGAGTGAAATGTGTTGAAATCTCCACTGAGCTTAACTATGCCGGTGAGGTCATTAGACTTTTTCCAGCGTTGTTTCTGTGTTCACTGTGCCTCTCCTGAAGCTGATCCCGGTAATTCCATGCCATTTCTTTATCATGAGCCTGGGCCACACTGGGCGGGCTGCTGCATAGAGAGGTCCTGTCTTTTCTGCTCCATGTTGCCACCAAGACATGTAAAATTGTAGCAAAAACATCCAGATGTTCAGTATTTAATCTTTACCCTCAAGGCCCCTCTCCAAAGAGCTTCCTAAACCTTCAGAAACATTTTTTGTGACTGTTAAAGAAAATGAATGATTCAACTTTGAGGTGTAGGCCAAGCCAACCTTTCCAAAATATCACCCAATAAAAAAATCAATAAATAGTATGCTTAGTATAGAATTTTGATGAGGCTTTTATATGCCTGAATACCATTATGAGTCATAGAGTCAAAGAAAACTACAGTACAGAAACAGGCCATTCAGCCTATCTAGTCTGAGCCGAATCATTTAAACTGCCTAGCCCATCAACTTGCACATGGACCAAAGCCCTCCATACTGCACTTTTCCATGTAGCTATTCAGACTTCTCTTAAACATTGAAATGAAGCTCATGTGCACCACTTGTGCTGGCAGCTCATTCCACACTCTCATCACCTTTATGTGAAGAAGTTTCCCCTTAAACATTTCACACTTTCAGTAGGTACATTTAATGTCAGAGAAATGTACATCCAGAAATTCTTTTTCTTTGCAAACATCCATGAAAGCAGAGGAGTTCCCCAAAGAATGAATGACAGTTTAATATTAAAACCCCAAAGCCCCCCCAGCTCCCCACTCCCATGTACAAGCAGCAGCAAAGCAATGAACCCCCCCACACCAGCAAAAAAGCTTCGGTGCCCCCCACTGAACACTCAAGCGTGCAGCAAAGCATCAATGAAGACATAGACTTGCAGTACCCCAAAGACTACTCGTTCACCCAGTATTCGACATACCACAGGCTCTCTCTCTCCCTAATAAAGGAAAAAGAGATGTCCCCATTTCACAGCGAGAGGGGAGACATAACAGAACAGCTCACTGATTCATGGTGTTAAAAGTCTGTCCTGTTGCTCTTTCCGAGCTCTGTGCCTCTGGGCACACAGCCAGCAGCAAGCCCCCTGCTTCTGATCTTCCTTGTTCTCCCGCGACACATCAGTCATTGGTGGCGATGGCACCTGCCCGCCTCCAGAGCCACGAAAATCCGGTACCCTGAAGGCGCACTAGTCTTCTAGGCCTTGGCATATCGTAAAGTGGCCACTCGAGAGGCCCTGGGAGCGGGTCCCATTCCAGCAAAGAACCAAAGTCAGAGTGTAACTCCAGGTCAGGGTCTTCAAAAAGAACCATGAAAGGGAAAAAAAAGAGATATCAGAGATAGAAATAGAGCTGCTTCTGAAGATGCAAGCGAAGGGGTCATTGCTTAGCGCCATCATCACTCGGCTCTGCCTCTTTGAACTCACCCTTAACCCATCTCTAGTTGTAATCTAACCCAATCTCAGTGGAAAAAGCCTGCTTGTATTTATCATATCTATACCCCTCATAATTTTGTACACCTCTTTTAAATCTCCCTTCATTCTTCTGTGCACCAGGGAATGAAGTTATGAAATTATAACTTATTCAACCTTCCCTTATAACTCAGGTCCTCCAGTCCCAACAACATTCTTGTAAATTTTCTATGTGCTCTTTCAATTTTTCCTGTAGGTAGGTGAACAAAACTGCACATAAAACTCCAAACTAGGCCTCACCAATGTCTTAAACTACTTCAATATGACATCCCAACTACTCAACTTTGATCTATACAGGCCAATATGCTATAAACTTTCTTTATAGCCCTAAGTACCTGTGACAGCACTTGCAATGAATTAATGACCTGATCACTTTATTCTCCTGCTCTCCTCAGTGCCTGAGCGCTCACCATGTCAGATCTACTCTTGTAGTTCCTCCTAAAGTGCAACACCTCACGCTTGTTTGCATTAAATTACATCTGCCATTTTTCAGCCATTTTTTCCAGCTGCAAACTTTAATAGTCTTCCTTGCTGTCCACTGCATCCTCAATCACAGTCCCTAAAAAGAGATGTGAGAATGACTGAAAGGATCATAGGGGTCACCCTACCATCCATTGGGGACATTTATCAGGAGCGCTACATGCACAGGACCCTTAGTATTATTAAGGATCCCACCCATCCATCCAGCATCCTTTTTGACTTTCTTCCATCAGGCAAGAGAATCTTTAGGCTATTAGGCTTCTGAACTATCGGACGCATGGCATTCAAAGTGTCACTTGTTAATGTTCTGCACCTAACACTGTATATAATTTATGCACTTTATGTGTAATTCATCTTTAGATTTTATCCTTACTTTCATAAATTATTGTATGTTATGTGTACAATGTGCTTTACACCCTGTTTTGGAGAAGCATTGTCTCGTTTGATGGTATACATGTATATAGTTAAGTGACAATAAATATGACTTGACTTCGTGTTATCTGTAAATTTGCTGATCCAGTTAACCACATTATCATTCAAAATGTCGATATAGGTGACAAACAACAATGGACCCAACACCAATCCCTGTGGCACTCCACTAGACACAGACTTCCAGTATGAGAGGCAACCATCTACTACCATCTCTCTAGCTTCTCCTGTAAGGCTGATGTTTCAACCATTTCACTACCTCATTTTGAATGCCAAGCAACTGAACCTTCTTGACCAACCTCCTGTGCAACCTTGTTAAAGGCCTTGCAGACAACATCCACTGTCCTCATCAACTTTCCTGGTAACTTCCTCAAAAAAACTCTATGATAGGTTAAACATGACTTACCACACACAAAGCCATGATGACTATCCCTAATCAATCACTGTCTATTCAAATACTCGTATATCAAATACTTGTGCAGAATAAACCTTCACCACTGTATCTATAGCTTGCCTTAGTTAGTTCTGTTCTTGTGTCTGAGTTAAAATGTTCTAGAATCAGTTTGCACTTCATTGACTCGAGCACACCACTGTTGGCTATGTACAAATTTTATCTGCCCCTAGCTAGATACCATAATCATGGTGAGGAATGGAAGTATAAATTTTAGGTACCTTTTTCTCTGGGTCAAGGAGTGTTACACTCTCAGCACATTTTCTAGTATAGTGGCAATTTCCTTAATATCATAATTCTGAAAATTCCTGTGGTCTCTGCTGACAAAGTTAGCTGTTCAAATCATTTCCCAACCCAAGCTAAAGCAATTGACATCTAATTACTTGCCTTGGTTGTTTTCAGCATTACTTTCCTCTATCCTAATTAAGTACCTGTGCAAATATATTATTCATAACACAACTCACTTGCTGTGCGAAAAGGACTGTTTCATTTCCAGAAGGGACATACTTTAAAGAGTAACTCAGAGGGAATATTACACAGTACATGTTGTATCACCACTGATATATTGTCATCCTGTAAACTGCCCATTACTAAAGATCCAGCCGGCTACATAAATCTCTGCCTCTATAACAGTAATTGTTTTATAATGAGGGATGGTGCACATTTAAAAATTGAACTAGCTCATTAATATGCATAAACTGATCACTTGACATTTATTGTTCATACATTTGTAATGGCATCAACAAATACCAACTTCTGAGGTGTGAGTTCAGGGCAATCAAAGCGTTTGATCACAATCATCCTAAATGTATCATGCATGTTGGAACCTTAGCATTCATTCATTTTAAGCTGGTAATGTACTTGAAATATAGAAATGTTTATTATTTGAAAAATCTGTCAGCCTCACAATAC
The DNA here is from genome assembly GCF_048418815.1 of Hemitrygon akajei. Lineage (NCBI taxonomy): Eukaryota > Metazoa > Chordata > Chondrichthyes > Myliobatiformes > Dasyatidae > Hemitrygon > Hemitrygon akajei. Next base: position 34,862,135 of record NC_133134.1, on the reverse strand, counting down.
TCTCTTCAGAGGGAACAATGGCTAATTAGTAGAATTATCATTAATATAAAAAAGAACTGAAGAAAAATAACAGCTGAAGTAGTTACTTAGCAACAATTAAACTGCTATTTTTAATTGTGGAAAGTGAGAATACACAAATCAGAATTTACTCTTAAATTCCATCTGTCAACAGAAACTTATCTGTGTTTGAATAATGTTGTTTTTCTTTGTTCTTGGCCTGATATCTGAGATGTCTTTGTTCAATATCAGATTCTGATGAAGCTTTTTATTTGCCCAAATGCAACCTGGAGAGGGATGGGCTCCGCCAGGTTTCAGATGCCCAAGACACGCCGTACGATGAGCAATCACCAAAAAGATTGGTGCAAAAAGCTTGTCATGACGGCGTCCCAATGACTCCACCAGGAGTTCAACACACACTCACTCACTCCAGAGTAACACGAACAAAATACTGAAGGATATCAGCAGGTCAGGCAGCATCTATGATTATCCCTTAAACAAAAACACCTATGTTCACTGATTGTTTCTCTCTCTCTATAGATGCTGCCAGCATTTTGTGCCATGACTCTTAATATACAGAATAAGGCTGTGCTTAACTGGGTTTGCTTTTATCATCGAGCTAGAAAGTTAAACATGCAGTATACTGGCTTGAGCACAAAATTCTAGTCTAGGTTTCCAGTCTAGAACTCAATGAGTGTTGCATAGATAGAGGCATTGCCCTTGGAGGAGTCACTATATCTGCATTGTAGCGTGTCTGATCACCTGGCTGTACTTCTACTCCTGACATATAGAGAGTGAGGACTGTGAATATATGATCAAGGAATGCAGGGGGATGTTTACAGGGCTACTTCAACTTGTGGACTGGTGTACTTTCAGGGATTCATCCTTGGATCTGAATGATATGCCATGGTTATTACTGGCTTCCCTGAGACTGATGTGGATGAGTATGTGCTGTTAAGAACATACCAAAACTTTCCAAGCCAGAAACCCTGGGAGTACCAGGAGATTGGCAGTCTGCTGATAGCTAAATCTATGGTGTTCAAGACCAGCCATCCAGAGTCCTACAAGAATCAAGGTAAGACCTACAGAAGGCCACTGAGAGGGTGAAAAGGCAATTTAAGTGAAGCTAGCAACAGAATTGGACACATGACAACTATGGCAGAGTTTGCAAGGTATAATGTACCTTAAGAGAAAACCTATCAACATAAATGGCTATGATGCTTCACTCTCCAATGACTTCAACACCTTTAATGCACACTTTGAAAGGGAAAAAAAAACCACTACACCTGTGCAAATCCCCATTGTGTCTGTTGACCCTGTCATCTCTGTTGACCCTGTCTTTTCTGTTTTGGAGGCTGATTTCAGAACATCCTTCAATTGGGTGTCAGGCTCCGATGGCATTTCTTGCCTCTAATGGTGATGAGAAATCTTTAGGAAGGAGATCAGTTAGTTGAAAGGTGTTGCAACAACAACCTTGCACAATGTCAGCAAGACCAAAGCACTGATTGTGGACCTTTGGGGGAGGGGTGGATTTTGGGAGTACATGCACAAGTCCTCATTGATGGATCAATAGTGGAAAGGGTGGGCACCTTCCAGTTCCTCAGCATCGACATTTCAGATAATCTATCATGGGCTCGACACATTGATGCAATCATGAAGAAGGCACACCAGCAGCTCTACTTCCTTAGGAGTTTGAGGAGATTTGGTAAGTCACCAAAGACTCTAGCAAGTGTTTATAGATGTATGGTGGAGACCATTCTGACTGGTTATGTCACAGCCTCATATGAAACCTCCAATGCAGAGGATTGCAGGGGGCTGCAGAGAGGTATAGACTCAGCCAGCTCCACCACAGACACAGCCTTCCGCACTATCAAGGACACCTTCAAGAACTGGTGCCTCAAGAATGTGTATCCATCATTTATCACCATCTTGGACGTGCAGTCTTCTCATTACTACCATCAGCGATGAAGTACAGCAGCCTGAAAACCCACACTTAATTATCAAGAAAGACCATCTTCCCCTCTGCTGTCAGGTTTCTGAACTTCCCATGACCCCTACCTCATTATTCCGTTTGTACACTTTATTTATTTTTGTAACTTACAGTAGTTTCTATGTCTTGCACTGTACTGCTGCCATAGAACAAGAAATTCCATGACATATATCAGTAATTTAAATAAAAAAGACCTGATTCTGATTCCGTACTCCCTGCTCTGTCATGTATAACAAATCCCATGGTGCTGTTACAGAGGTTAGGGAGACATTACTGGTGTCTCCCATTAATGGCCAATACTTATTACTCATTCAGTATCACTGTTAAATAGATTGGTACAGTTTAAGAATAAGGGGTAGGCCATTTAGAACAGAGATGCGGAAAAACTTTTTCACCCAGAGAGTGGTGGATATGTGGAATGCTCTGCCCCAGAAGGCAGTGGAGGCCAAGTCTCTGGATGCATTCAAGAGAGAGTTAGATAGAGCTCTTATAGATAGCGGGGTCAAGGGATATGGGGAGAGGGCAGGAACGGGGTACTGATTGTGTATGATCAGCCATGGTCACAGTGAATGGCGGTGCTGGCTAGAAGGGCCGAATGGCCTACTCCTGCTCCTACTGTCTTTTGTTATTGCTTTGCTGCTTGTAGGTCTTATTTTGTCAACATTATTATAGTGACTGACACCAGGGCTATGTAGCTTTTGAGGACATCTAATCTGAGTGGCAGGTTCTGCATAAGTGTATTTTTTTTCTTTCCTCTTATGTTGTGTCTCCTGCAGCTCTTAAATATGAAATTCATTAGGATGTATGGTTATATTATAGACATCATATAATTTAATTTATTTAGTACATGAATTATGTCATCAGATGCTGCATTCAACCTTAACTTGAACATGTTGCTGCCCTCTACTGATGTCGTATTTGATGGAAGAAAGTATGAAACAACAATAGGTGTAGCCCATTTGATATCTCAAACCTGCTGTATTCAATAATATCTTGGTTAATTTTGTACCTCACCCTGTTTCCTTCCCAGTTCCTATGTCCATTAATTTTTTGGCTTCCAATTGAATACATTGAACATCTGCAGCCTATAGAATAGAAAATTCCAGAGAGACAACTCTGTACCACGCAATTTCTCCTCTAATTCATCCTCAATGATGATTGCTTAAGTTGAAAATCTGCCTGATTGTTCAAGAATTTCCAGCCGATGGAAACGCCTACTCAGCATCTGCCATGTCAAATCCTCTCAAAATAGTACTTGTCTTAATTCAAGATTCAATATAGTTTATTTTCATTCTTCAGTACGAGAGTGTAAAGGAGAACACGATGATTGTTACTCTGCATCTGATGCAGAATAAACAAACAATAAGCATAAAAATACTCAATAAATATAAATGTAAAAGCAATCCTATAAAACATAATGCGCAAGTATTTGTTGAGTGAGGTCATATATACATCAGATTGGTTTATATACATAGACGGATTGTATGTACTGTACATAAAATATTTGTGCATAAGTTAACTCTGATAAAGTGACAAAGTGACTCCTTTAGCAAGAGGAACTCTTCTAGGTGGCAACAAACATATGAAAATACAGTAGGACAATGAATGTGTATGTGTCAGAATGAGGTGTAGAGTGTAAGTGTAAAGGGGCAGTACATAGGGGAATGAAGGGTGCTGAGGAGCACTTAATGAGATTGTCTTTCATCCTTTAAACTCCAGCAAGTATAAACTCTAGTAGAACAATGTCCTCAATCCAGTGTATTTTTGCACTTAATTATCTCAGTTTTCCTTGGGTACAGACACCAAAACCACACACAATACTCTAAATGCAGTGTCACTAAAGACCCGTAGAGTTTCCAAAACTTCGCCTTTGCAACCTTCTGACAGTAATGGCCATTAAAGCACATCTCTTCCCTTTGCTTGTTTTGCCTGCTTACCAATGTACATATTCTATGCACAAAGACAGTTAAATTCTTTTAAGCATCAATATTTAATAATTTTTATCTCTTCAAACTAATATAAAAGCTTGATTTTTTTACTGATATGGATATGTTGATTTGAATGCCTTCTCTGACATAATTTAATAATTCTATAATTCTATTTACCAGTCTTTCTGTCAAAGTAAGAATTTCATATTTGTTTGTTCATTATACACTTTCTACTCCTTGCACACTTAACTTGTCAAGGTTCTTTTGCATTCTCTTTCTATCCTATCCAAAATTTCTCTATTACTACATCCCCAGAAATGTATGATTAGAAAACATGGTTTCATCTACTGCATATTTTCATCTGAGCCCATACTATATATAAAAAGTAATAGAAGTTCCAGCACTGATCTTCTAAGAACATACAGTAAGTATGACAGGCTTACAACTTGAAAATAGCCATTTATTCCTCTCTCTATTTTCTGTTGCTTAATTACTGTATTCCACCATGCTGATATATTCCATCTGACCCCATGCTCTGTTCTGAAAAACAAACTTTCATTTGGCACTGTATCAAATGCTTTTTGAAAAGGTTTATTGCATCCGCTATTTTCCTTTTATGATTACACTCTGAAAAATAACTGCTTAATTTGCCAAATGTGAATTTCTTTCTAAAGCCATGTTAACTTTGCAAAAGCATGTTGTGGTTTTCTAACCAATATTGTCAACTCTGTATTAAAACCCAGCTTATATCCGATTGTTATCTCAAGTTACGCCAACTAGTGGCTCTTCTTTGCTTGAAGACCACCATCAAATGTTCCCTAACCTAAGGAATTTTAGAAAGTTGTCATCAATATCTACCATAAATACCTCTGTTTGAACACTCGAATATAATTGATCCAGAAATTCGTTAGCTTCTAGTCCCCTTAATTTTTTCACAGCTACTTCTCTAGTCATATTTGCTTTGTTCTTAGACTTGGTATCCTATGTATGCTCCAATATTTCTGTTGTTTTTGTTTTCTGCTAAGAAGGCACACAAAACTAATTTGTTTAAATACCTCAACAGTTTCCCCCCTCTCTGTTTGTAATTCCATCTTTCTGTCTTCTCTTCCTTAATAAATTACATTTACTTTTTAATTTTTCCCCTTTTACATATCTGTAGAAATTCTTACTTTTATACTTAGATTGCCCTCTTTTCTCTATTTTTTCACTACATTTCTTTTTAGTTGTCTTTTGCTGGTTTATCTAGTCTCCTAATCCTCAGCATCTTGCATTTCTTGATAACCTTACAAGCCTTTTTAATTTGATGTCATACTTAAAATATATTTAGTCGGACTTCTTACCCAGCAGCTTTTGAGAGGAGATCTCAATCCTAAAAACCTTGCAAACAGTTTTAAAATTTGCACTGTTTCTGTTTGCCATTGTTTGCTATCACATTATTTAATCTATTCCTCGTCTACTCCAATCAAGTCACCCCTTCAAACTTTATATGCTTCATTTACGATTAATGCTCTTGTTTTCTTTGTAAGCAAATCATTCTTGAGGTCATTTAAATATGGTAGAAACATAAAGAACATCTTACTATGTAAACTTCAATTCATCTGGTCTAATAATATAACAAATGGCCTGCTTCCTATTGCTTCCACTATGGTTACAATATAATCAAACAACATGCTGCCTGTTACTCTCACTGAATCTTTATCTATATACATCACCCATGATGACTTTCTGATCATTTGAACGAAGACTATTAATCCTCACTGCTTTCTTGTCTTGAGTGGTAGGAAATAGCCACCACTCTTTTTTGTTCATCTGAAATGTGAGTTATTCTGCTATGTTGATTTTCAAATCATGAGGCCACATCTCTGTTGTGTTAATTTGATCAAACATTTTTATCTCTATTTCTGCTGTTGTTTTTCCTATTTTCCTCTGTATGTTATAGGCAATGAAATAAAACAGCTTTAATTCTGCCTTGATTTTGCTTTATTCACAACTTCTTACCACTAAGCCCATAGCTTTTCATCATTACTCAGTTCCTTAAGCAGCTTTGTGGCCTTGAAAAGTTATACATTTTCTCTCACCTTGAGCCTGCCCCTTTTTGTTTGCTGCTTCATGTCATGTGCATAAACTTAGACGTTTAGTTGACCAAGACACTGATCTGGCTCAGGTTAAATGAAGGGTGCCTCAATGGATCTACTGCTTTTCTGCCCAGCACTAGTGAATGTGCATGGTGAAATTGGACCTTTTGAATTCCACACCGTTTATGTAACGTGCATTAAACTTTCAGATCTGTTTCCTTCCACTTGAAGGTAAACATGAATCAAGAAACAGTCTAAAGATGATTGGTTATTTCTGCCGGCATTGACTAGATTCCATGCTCCTACTTTTACCACGTACACTTATCTTCTATGTTCCCTTTTATCACTCATTCTGCTGCTCAATGCTTTCTCACTGCTTTTGCTTGCTTTATGTTTATGTTATGCCTGCTGTTCTCACCCAGCTTGTTATCTCTCTGTTTCTATCCTCTGCTGCCCACCAGCCCTCAGCCCCCTGCCCTCTGACCTCTGTAGTTCTTGTCACTCACCTCCTCTGCTCTTACCATAGTAACACTCTAATTCAGCTCTCCCCTCCTCTCTTTCACACTTTTATCTTCCACTGCTCTTGCTCACCCCATTTCCTATACAGTATATTTAATAATAATAGTAATATTCTTCTTACCCACATTTCATTAAATATTAGCTTAAGCATCAGTTATTTTTTAATGTCACAATGACCTGCACACTCATGCAGTTATTTTTATTTGATAATGAAAATGGAAGTTCAGGTATAGATCTTTTATTATGTTTACTTAAACACTTTAATTACAATTCACAATAATTCTTCCAGCAACATGTAATTTTTCCTGCAAGGTTTCTTTTTAATCAAAATGTTCCAATACTGGCTGCCTGGTCGAAGGCTCTATGGTAACAGCTATGACTTCAAATTTCTTCAGAGGAATGTTCATTTACCCAGGTAGTCAAGACCCAACCTGGGCTTTGCAATTGGTTTACAATAGTACACCGAGCATTACCATAATTTTTATGTTTGCTAATTCAGTTTGTCATTGATTTCAGGATCCAAAGGCAGAGTGCAGTAGCTGTGCGGACAACAACAACACAGTGAGTAGAATATTTCAGTAATTACTCTTGTTTTTTAATCATCCCAGCTCCTTGCTGAGATTTCAAGTCTGACCATATTTATATCTAATTAGCAGAAATAAAACTGCCCATGCAAGAAGGACTAATGGCATCTTTGTTGCCAATTCAATATTTGTATAGACTGTTCTGCCTTTGTTAAGTTAATCACAGTAAATTTATTATTTTAATTGTCTGTTACATCTGTTTATAGCAGAAAAATGGACCATAAATATATCTAGAGGATCAAGCTAATGAAAGTTACAGAATATTGAGTTTTGCCTGTGGCCATTTTAACATTATACATTATTTAAGAACCAGCAAGCACCATGAAGCAATTCCCTTAAACAGCATTTATGAAGTAGGTATTGGCGTTAATAAAGTTAATGTCTCCTGTTAATCACCTTGGAAATGTATTTGCATCTTTAGGCATCCTCCTTGCTTTCTGTCTGCTTTGAAGATTAGCAAATATTGTTGCACAGCTTGCTTTCAAGGGAGTATAAATCTCTGGATCTGTACTGATACATTATCACTCAACACAGGTGCTCTTTGAATTATGCTCTTGTACCTTTCTGGGAATTTAATGGTTTCAAGAATCCATGAAATAGGGTTAGTTGCTTCATTGTTGTGTATGGAATAGTAGAAACGAAGATTTGAAAATTGTGGATAAACGTTATAAAGCTGCTTCTATAACTGCTCAGAAACTGGGGAAGGTAGACTTTGGATGTATTGAAGGAGTGGGAATCATTTTCCTGATTTCTTCTGGACCTGTGTTCATCTGACTAGAAAGTTAGGTGTACCACTTCAGATTCCAGCCTCTCATGCTGGATATTAAAAATATATTTTCAAAGGAAGCTAGGACCCTGCTATGTAATCAGATTGTTTTCTTTGAGAAGTGTTGGGAATCAAAGAAATGTGTTTGTAGAAATTGGAAAAGCAATATGGGACTTTGACTAGCTTTGGGTCATGGTGCCACAGAAGCTAAGAATTTATTGTTGCAGAGGTAGAACTTCATGCTCTGCTGTATATGCAAAATGTGATGTAATAACTTGTTTGTTGAACACTGCTTATGAAATTGGGTTTTATTGACTTCCCTAAAGCTAAAATTGGAAACTATTCACTTGTGTATGTTGCTTGTTTAGTATTTTCTTTTATTTTAAACAAGGCTACTACCTTTATTCTTTAACCCCTGATGACTAATATTTGTAACATTTGCTTGAGGTATATGCCATGAGGAGGGGAGACATTTTTACTGCTTCCTGGAGGTTGCAACTTTTCAGAATTTTCACACTGCTTTTGTCTTTAAATGAGATTAGTGAAAAGAACAACTGCAAAACAATATCAAAACTATAATTAGATAAACTGGAATAACCAGAAATCTACAGTGTTGCTACTCTGCATGCTTAATTTTAAATGTCTGATTTTAAATGTAATCATATATGGAATAGATGTTTCGGTGGATGATCTATTCAGGGTCAGAGAAGGATCAGAAATGCATGATGATAGCATCCTGATCAATTTAGATTGTGTGCATGATATCATCTGAGGATTGGGATAGATTTGTAGCCCCAGACAATATCTGAACAGTATGTTGTGAGGGTGAATAAAAACCAGCTGAATTGTAAAGAGAAGCCTGATGTCTTTAAGCTTGGAACTAGTCTAAAAGTCTAATGTGTGGTAAGTGGAAATTACGGGTTGTGATCCAGTTTCATTCACTGAGTCGTGAGTAAACAGCAGTAAAACGGTTCCTATACACGATGAAAAATCAAACAACAAATCAAGTCAGAGAACTAAGAGAGCCTTTCTCTTGGTAGTTGTTGGCTTGCATCTTAAAGTGAGATAAAGAAATTGAAGTTGGGATTTAGTGTAACAAACTATAATAGGACTGTTATATATAAAAAAAACATTTCAGGTTCTAAATTATGAATCTAACCAAAGGAATTCTGCCTCTCAATAGTAATTAAATGCTTGATGTTTTGGATGCTTCAGTTAATGTGAAAATACAGTGTGTTAATAGTGTCTAAAGATCATTATTGATTGTGGCTTTGTCTCATCTGGAACTGGCCTGAGTAAGCAAAAACTAGTAAAGCAATGGTAAATTTTGGTCCGCAAGCCAGGCTGGAGAGATTATTTTCTACAATCTTAAAGAGTCACCAAGCACAGAAGGAGAAAAATTTAGTCATCAATCATGACAACTGGGTTTTACAATTTGATCGCGGTTTGTGCCAAACATAGTTTAAAAGTATTGATTTAGGAAGGTTACCAGAATATTAAGTTGCAAAATGCCTGCAGTTTATAAATTAAACAGTATACAGTATGAAGAGAAAGTAAATGGCTGGACTATGTTAAATATATTTAACATTGTTTATAGATTTTATTAGTAGCTGAAAAATAAATTCCATTGTCATGCTGTCTGCGGTTCTCCTTCTCCCTTGAAATTCCTTTCAAGTGTATGGAACTCATGAATACTGAGTATTTTAAGAGCTGAAATGTCGATATTGGCCTGTGAATCTTAAGGTGATACAAAACAAATACAATGAAATGTCAGTCTTGGAGTCAAACTCAAGGAAATCCAGGGGTGACTTGCACCATTTTGACTACAAGGCCAACCAAATCTAACTCATCGATATAACTTTACACTCATGCTGAAGATGGGAGCTTTTACTCTGGGAACAGAACTGGCATTTTCTAAAGTATCCTAAGAACATTTCAGATGAGCTTTGGGGTAATGTGACTCAACATAGTTTATGATGTTGGCCAGGAAGAACAACACAAACCCGTCATCATCTTTTGAGTTGACCAGACGGGGTGTCTCTCTCTCTTTCTCTCTCTCTCTCTCTCTCTCTCTCTCTCTCCTCCTCTCTCTCTCTCTCTCTCTCTCTCTCTCTCTCTCTCTCTCTCTCTCTCTCTCTCTCTCTCTCTCACTCTCTCACTCACTCACTCACTCACTCACACACACACACATTTTTTTGTCTGGTTGTTTCATTATTTGCATTTGCAATTTTGTTTTTCTTTGTGTATCTACTCCTGAGATTTTGCCAAACTCCAAACTTCTCAATGTTCAGCAGATCAGGGCAGCAAAAAACGTGGCTTATTTGCGTACATTTTTTAATGACCAAGGAATAAAAATTGCCGAGCCAAGAGAGCAAATGTGTAAGGTATAACAACAGGAGGTCCAGCAGACTCTGTTACCATCCACTTCATAAGCAGTTGTCCACTTTCTGAAATGTCTTCAAGTTGATCTAAGGTTGTAGTCTACATTGCAAGTGAGCCCTTATGAATAGAGATCAAGGACATGACACCCTTCAATTCCTGTGGCTCTGGAATTTTTCTATCATTTGCAGCAGATTCATGCAAAGGGTGCTGTCTGCTGTTAATAGATAACATATTTCCTCTCTAGAAATATCTGGTTTCACTTTGGTCGCAGTTGCATTGTGGAGGAGACACAGGACCACAACATCAGTAGTTTTTCTGGTTTGGTCTTACAGAATGGTTTGACTCACCAGGTCCTCAAAGGTCTGTATAATGCAATAACATTCACAAAAAAGAACAATTTAGGAATTGAATCTTAGGAAATTTGTGCAAGGGACTTACACAAGGAGAAATATTAGAATCGTATGACTAATTAAAGGTTTTGGTAAAATGGAGAAATCTGAGCAATAGCAGTTTTTATCTAAGCAGAGGCAGATGTAATGGCTTCTTATTCTTTCATTCTCAGTGTACAGTTCCATGTGTTAGTTTATACAGTAGTTGGTCAGCATGGCTTTAGTAAATTCAAATAAGTTCATAATTTATGAAAAAATATGATGGAATGGATATAATTTGATAAAATAATCTTTAAGAAACCTGGGTAGAGAGGCCACAAAGATCAGATTTGATCTTTTAATGATTGAAGGTCAATGTTTAAGCCTCAGCACCACCTGAAGAATTCCTTCTGTGGTGTATCATTGTGAATATATTTTCATTTCACTATTCAGTCTGAGATTTCCCATTGTGCTCTTAAGTCAGAGATTCACAAGATCCAGCTGTGAGATTTAGACTGCAACAGAGCTGTACTGGCAGCTCTGAAAGTGACTTTCTTGCAGCATTTCAGACTGTGATTAAGATTACTTTTAAATTGCACAGTATAATCTAAATTATTATTCACCATAGAACTGAGCAAGATGTAATCTTTATCTCTATCCCTGCTGTTCATTCAAATTCAATGAAGGCTCAGAGAGCTTAGCAGGTGTATATATCTTTTGCAATTGTTGTTCTGTGCATAATATCACAGCTTTGTATTTTTTGTTAATTAATGTGTTATGTCCACATTTTCATAGAAGGTATACTGGTTGCAATCATGCTAGGGTATTTGCTCTTTTCACTACATTAGTCGTGGTTCAACTGATCAATGATTTCTTCTGACCTACTGACTACATAAAAATAAATTTTCTCCCTGTATTTAAAAGTATTCCCATTTGTGCTATTGGATTTTTAGCTTTTACACCCACCAATTATAGAGGATCAAATATTGGTTAACTTATAAACCGTACATTTTATGTTGCAGTTCCAGTGAAGCTGATTGAATTTCTTAGCTTCTTCCTCATATAAGATCCTGGTGATGATTGTAATCTAGCAATTGGATGTGGCGGTAGGGTTTGTCTTGGGTTTAGTTGCTTGAGACCAGCATGCTATGGGTCCCTGTTAGCACTTGCAAGCAGCTTGCTGGCTTAATGATTTGAATTTTGCTAGGCCCAGGGAAGCAGTGTGGTAGGTAAGTGGCTAGAGCAGAGTGCAACCCGGCAATGAGGAACTGGGAGGAGGTGTTTGACTCCATATCTATGTAAACATTAAACTTTAGTTTGCTATGCTACTGTGCATGCAGCTTGTAGTTTACCTGAAAGCAGCTGACAAAAAGCAAAGACTGCTCAGGTAGAGAAACAATGACATAGGAATTGAAAAATGGACCAGCCACCTTATTTTCGTCTTCAAAGAACTTCATATCTGTTTCAAACAGAGACCTAGATCTCTTCTCCTTTTGGTTGCACATTCAGAACCAGCCTAAGGTCTAAAGATTTGAATCCTTACCCTGAATAAACTATAGTTTCCAGTATATCATCTTTAACACTTATCTCTGTACTTCATAGCACATTCTGGGAAATGTAAAGTGTCTGGATCATCAATCACATCTCAGAGTGGTTAAGACATTTTCAGTGCTCTATTTCTTAAGATCATCTTTCACAAAAATACCTCTGCCTTGGTAAACTGGAGTCTATTTTAAGCTGTTTTTTTTTAAATCACTGAAACAGCATTGTGCACAGCACAGCGAAGCACACGCACTGCATCACAGAAGGGCAGGACTGACACCCCTCATGTCCTGAGCTCACAGTTTCAATCTCTAGAAAGGCTGCATGATAGGACTGCAGATTAATGTATGGTTCACATCAGATTAAGCCAGTCCATACTGATTGAAGCTATGGCTGCATCTCGCAAAGGGAAGTGCTTATTTTCCCCAACTCATCCATTACTTGAAGGTTGCAGGGAAGAGAATGGCCCTCCAATTTTCTGATGCAACTTTGGATGTTCTTGTCACTGAGTTGCTGCTGCTGAGGGAGGCCAGCTACCCTAGGCACCCAGGAAGCCATCCAGGCCCCTCTTGTGCACATGTTGTATTTAAGAATAGTGCTAGACTGAAGGAGCCGCAATAATGTTGTGATACCAACAGGATTTTAGTAATCTTGCACATGTGGCCTAAGTCAGTGAAGACCTCATCAAATCTCAACATCTAACAAGTACACATTTAGTCCCTGAAATATGCACTTTTAACGCACGGTAAGGGTTCGCTGCTAATGTAATGGCGTCTCTGTAATGTTTCACTGCTAAGGTAAGGATTCTCTGTAGCAGCAATGTTTGGGTTATGACTAGAGATAACGGGGCTTTGGAATGTGTGTCATCCAATGAGAGGCAAGTTGTTCTTTTGTTTGAGAGAAGGTATTTCACAGTCTTTTGTCAGGGAGAGATGAAGAGAGAAGACGCAAATGGAGATAGTTGGTAGACCGCCGGACAGAGTGGACTTAGAGCGAGTATCTGAGGGTCGACTGCACTCGAAGGAGTTTGGCAGGGAACAAATGGACGAAACCATGAGCTCCAATATCGTGCACTAGACTGTTTCATGGGAATGGGCCTTTTCCTTTATTGTTTCTTTACTAACCCTATAGTCAATTTAAGAATTATAAAGCTCAATCGTTTAATCACATATTGTGTCCTGTATGTTAAGATTTCTTAAGTTTGGCCGGACCAGGAGCTGTCTTCCCCTAGATTAAGCCTCTAGCTGAATTGAGGGTTACACACTCATCATACAACCAATAATAATCTTCATCAAACATGGCAACTTAACATTCATATACCTCACTACATTATTCCTTCCTTTACCCTTTCCATAGACTATTTAGAATTGACAGAAACATTGTAAAGACACATTGCAGGATACTCACTGATACATTTCCCTCTCAATATTCTGGAGGAGAGCACATTTGCCGTTATTGGATTGGTAGCCAATGACTGTGCAGAGATCTTCAGAAGGGTCCATATGGTTGTATTTAATTTCTTTTCACTTTTGGCTTTATTTCACATTTTTCACTCTTTTGTGCTGTACGAACTGCTGCTGGTGTGAACCACGCCTTCTTACGAAAAGAAAAAAAGGTACACAGATAATGAAAATTTGAAGTAAGATAGAGAAAATGGTGAATCTGCTCGGCAGGTTAGATAGCACATGGAGAGAGGGATGGTATTAACATTGCAATTCAATATATTTTCTTTAACTGAAATATTGGCTCTGTTTTTCTGTCCACAGATGCCTGATAATTAAATGTTTTGCTGCTGGTGAATGTTTTTGACTGAAACATGGGTTGAAAGGGTTAGCTCCTACAGTTTCAGGCTTATTATCCAGTTATTTGATGAATGGATAATTCTTTAACAAGAGATTTTGCTGTTAGCATTATCTGAGAAGTGATTGAACAGCCTTCGGCTTCATAGGGACGTGACCATGACCTGTTATGCTTGCTTGGAAATCTTGCTGACAACCAGATTCAAGAGGTTCAGCAGATGGAACAGTCAGCTAGTTTGAGCAAACAAATTATATTGTACGGACTTTATTAAAAAGCTATTTCAAGGATTGCAGCACAGGTGCATTTTGAAAAATTACACCCTTGTTCTTGAAGGTGTAATTGGGTACCCATGTGCAAAAAATGATGATGCTTACAATCTCTTCACTTTGCCTAAGTATCTTCTGGATCACTAGGAAGTCCCAGTTGTCCAGATTAGAGCTGAAGAAGGAAAATGGTCCAATTATCTGGCATCAGCGTAACACGTATTACAGAGGATAGTGTATGTGCAGCATTTGGAAGGACAAGCTTTCTAGAGAGGCCACATCTTCTTCGCTAGGTGAGGGTTTTTTGGTGCCTTGTTAATCCAGTGTATTGCATACATTTGTGTCTGTGAAATAATGCTAGCAGACAATGCATAATGCACTCATCTATATTTTTTCCAATTTCTTAAACATCAGTTTTAATATAATGAAATAGAATGGATTATATGTTCACTTTCTGACATCCTCAAATGTAATTTCATGGTTTGAAAATTCCCTTTACATTGATCAATGGACTAGGAAAATCCACCCACATTATTGTCTTCTTTTAAAAAGTGTACTATTTTCCTGAAAGTAATTTAGTGTTTAAAATTTTCTACAGCAACTGAAAAAGGTATAAGCAGGCAGTGTCTGGAAGTCCGTTTTGCTGCAATGTTCTAGTCCAAAGGCCAAATTCATTCTGAACAATGGAAGAGACCTTGTATGGTTTATTGTGGGGTCATAATGGAGAGCATTAGGGATTCATAGCTGGATGCTGGTAGACTTGTACAAGCTGTTCAGTGGGATGGGATTTATGACACTTTGTGTGTTGATAGCCACAATACAGTGGGAATAGGGAGTGCACTCTAGGGGTGAGCAGAGGCAAAGCTATTGCAAACAATAAGTTTTAAGTCAAAGTATAGGTCTTGTTTTCAGTAAAAGTATGCCTCCCTGAAGCAAGTTCCCAGTGTAACATTCCATGACCTGGTTCTTTATCTAGTTTTTAGAGTCATATAGAGAAATACAGCGCAGAAACAGGCTTTATGACCCATTCATTCCATGCCAGAACCATTTCAGCTGTCCACTCCCATCAACCTGCACTGGGACCATAGCCCTCCATTCCCCTACACTCCATGTACCTATCCAAACTTCCCTTAAACATCAAAATCAAACTTGCATGCACCACATGTGCTGGCAGCTCATTCCACAACCATACAACCCTCCGAGTGAAGAAGGTTCCCCTCACACTCCCCTTAAACTTCTCACCTTTCAACCTTAACCCATGACCTCTGGTTGTAGTCCCACTCAACCTCAGTGAAAAAAAGACTGCTTGCATTTACCCTATCTATACCCCTCATAATTTTCTATACCAATTAATTTATCTCATTTATCGAGTAACAGGCTATGTGTGTTTTGTGGACATGTAGTCTGAATGAGTCATCTGTACTGTAGCTGTGGAAAGCTTTAGACTTCATATAGTACAGTATAACTCTGGATCATATTTCAAATACTTCATTCCTGCTGCACTGCTCCATGTAGGTGATACAAACTGCTGCTACTATGTGTTGGTGATGGAGTGAGTGAGTGAGTGTGTGGTCCTGAGCTTCTTAAGTGCTGTTGACGCTGCTGCTAGCCAGGTAATTGGGAAGTATTCCATCACACTTTGCCTTGAGCCTTGTAGATGGTGCACAGACTCTGGGAGTTTAGGAGGCGAGTTCCTCACTGCAGGATTCCTGGCCCTTGGCCTGCTCTGGAAGCTACATTGGTTGTTTCAGTTCAGTTTCTAAATGGAGAGAAAATACAAAAAGCTGAGGTGCAAAGCGACTTGGGAGTTCTTATGCATGATTCCCTAAAAGCTAATTTGCAGGTTGAGTCTGTGGTGAGGAAGGCAAATGCAACGTTAGCATTTATTTCAAGAGGACTAGAATATAAAAGCAAGGATGTAATGTCGAGACTTTATAAAGCACTGGTGAGGCCTCACTTGGAGTATTGTGTGCAGTTTTGGGCCGCTTATCTTAGAAAGGATGTGCTGAAACTGGAGAGGGTTCAAAGAAGGTTCATGAAAATGATTCTATGATTGAGTGGCTTATCATATGAAGAGTGATTGATGGCTCTGGGCCTATATTCACAGAAGTTCAGAAGAATGAGGGGTGACCTCATTAAAACCTATCGAATAGTGAAAGGCTTTGATTGAGTGGATGTGGAGAGGATGTTTCCTATGACAGGAGAGTTTAATTCCAGAGAACACAGCCTCAGAATAGAGGAGCGTGCTTTTGGAACAGAGATGAGGAGGAATTTCTTTAGCCAGAGGGTGGTGAATCTGTGGGATTCGTTGCCACAGGCAGCTGTGAAGGCCAAGTCTTTATGTATATTTAAGGCAGAGGTTAATAAATTCTTGATTGGTCAGGGCATGAAGGGATACGAGGAGAAGACTGAGAGAAAAATTGGATCCGCCATGATAAAATGACAGAGCAGACTCAAAGGGCCAAATGGCCTAACTCTACTGCGATATCTTATGGACTTACGGTTTTATGGTTTCTTCTCAATAGTAATACCCAGGATTAACCTAATATTAACGACTCATTGCATTCTTCTCACAGCTTACATTCCTACCTAGCTTTTTATTACCATCAAATGTGGATGCATTATTCAGTTAGCATAACTAGCTCATTGATCTCAATTGTATTAAGCTGAAGTGTGTAAATTAATCTTTGCTGGACTTTATTTATTTATTCCATCCTGTAGTCTTTTTGCCTTTTAGTCAATCTTTAATGCTACATTATCCTAATTTTTCTGTTGTAGCCTCTTGTGCAGTATTTTATCATATGTGTCAGATCCCCCTCCTAGCACCGAATCCCTAGTTACTCATGTAGCTACATTGGGCAGGAAGCAGCATTCATTCACATGCTTGAAACCAGACACTGTACTCCTGCTGTATACCCTATTGCATCCTTTGGCAGTTTTTTGCACTATCCACAACATCACCAATCATTGTATTGTCTGTAAACTTACTGAACCACCCACCTGCATTTTCTCCAGGTTCCTTTTTTGAATAATGGAACAACATTAGCTACAAAGTCCTCCAGGACCATGCCTGTGGCTAGAGAGGACACAGCTATTTGTCAAGGCCCCAGAAATCTCACCTCTTGCTTCTCATCAGTGACCTGGTGTATATCCCATCTGACAATGTGGACTTATTCACTTTATGTTTTTTAAGAGATTGAACACTACTTTCTTTATCCCAAAATGTCCCAAAATATCTCTCTATCCTGTATGCCCTTCTCCTTTGTAAATTCTGATGCAAAGTATACATTCGGGATCTCACATATATCCACTGCCTCCAAGTACAGGTTCCCTCCTTTATCATTGAGTGGTCCTAACCACTCCCTAGTTATCTTCCTGCCTTCTTGCCTTTTATCTATATATGGATTGGGTAGGAACTCTCTTAAATGCTATTTGTCTTGGACTATTCATGGCCCTTCCTGCCTTTCCTAACTCCTTTCTTGAGTTTATTTATGGTCTATAATCTTCAAGGGTTCAATTTGATTTTAGCATCATAAACCTTATGTGCACTTCTTTTTCCTTTACCTTTTCCCTTTCCTTGTCATTCTTTTTTCTGTAATTCAAATTTTTATTATCATTTATTCTTATTTTACAAAGCAGCACAGCATATCATAGAGCAGATACAGTACAGCATATTCACATAGCCATCCCATGACAGGAAAACATATAAAACTAAGAAACAGAAAAAAACTTCTAATTTAAGTTTAAATTAACATACAACCAAAATTGATCCCACACGTCTTGCACTTTTCCCTCATTGTTAATTCTTCCCAACATTTGTTCATATGATGAAATCTTAACCATTTCCTCAGTCCATTCCCTCACAGTGGGACATCTGGGGTTTTTCCAGTTTTGCAATATAATTCTTGCAGCTGTGATGAGACCCACCTTTAAAACAGTAAATTTGTCATTGTTTACATTAGCTATCATTGTCCTATCACCCAGGAGACAAAGCTGTGGGCACAAGGGCAGTATAGGACCCGACCAATTCTCCAACAAATCAAGAACTTTACACTAAAATGGACGAACCATGGAACACTCCCAAATCATGTGAAAATATGTGCTCACCTCATTTTTACATTTCCATCATAAATGATTATCAACAATCCCCATTTTGTAGAGTCTAGTTGGTGTCCAATAATATCTGTGTACTATCTTGTACTGAATAAATTTCCCTCTCACTTCCCTAATATGTCTACCCACATTTGATAAAATATTTGACCACTCATTATCTTCAATATCACTTCCAAGATCTTGTCCTACCTTCTTAAGGAACCATACCTGTCCTGTACTCTGTGCAGGTGGCCTTCAAATACTCTTCACATATCAGATGTGGAGTTGCCAAAAAAAAAAATCTTCTCATTTACCTCTCCATTGTTCCTGCCTAGTACCTCAGTAATTTGTTCTGCTCCAATTTAATGCCCTCCTGCAAGGTCAATACTTATCACATATTGATAAGAAACCCTCTTGGATGTACCTAACAAGTTCTGCCATAAACCCCTTGTAATAAGAAAGCCTCAATCTATATGGAGAAGTTCTCAAAAACCCTGTTGGTTTGAATCCTCTCCTTATTAGAACCCTAAAGCCTCTGTACCCCCTCCCAAGCACAAGCAGCAGGAAAAACATCAACCCCCCCCCCCACCTCCGTCCACCTGTCTCATAGAGGTTTGGGGGGGGGGTGAGAGAGAGAGAGAGAGAGAGAGAGAGAGAGAGAGAGAGAGAGAGAGAGAGAGAGAGGGAGAGAGAGAGAGAGAGAGGGAGAGAGAGAGAGAGAGAGAGAGAGAGAGAGAGAGGAGAGAGGGAGAGAGAGAGAGAGAGAGAGAGAGAGAGAGAGAGAGAGAGAGAGAGAGAGAGAGAGAGAGAGAGAGAGAGAGATGATCCAAGGTGTCAATGTGATTTCATGAAGAGCTGGGGCTGGATGATAGTGTTTTTGCATGACAGTGGACTATTTAGATGAGGAGATGGGTGATAGGGGTTTGTTGGGTGAGGGAACTGGGCAATAGGGACCTATTGGGTGTTGGATTAGACAGTAGGTTATTAAAGGAGTGTGATATTGGGCCATGAACATTAGGAGTCTGGTGGTTAATTATGAGAGCAGATGGACACTCAGGGAATTTGTCGAAAGGTATTAACTGAGGGTCATGAGCCGAAGGAGCCAAGAGGCAGGCTGGGAACCTCTGAGTGACAAGCCGAGGACAACGATGGGAAGTGTTTTACTTCGATGCTGAAGGGATGGCTGTCATAGCAAAATCCAGCTCCTTAACAAGGAAGAAGAATTGTACAAGTTTCAAGAGCAGGTGTGACTCAGAATAATGTAACCTAATTTTCCTGCCAACGTCCAATTGGAAAGTTGGAACTGCAACATTAGGTGTGCTTTTAACATGAAAAGTACATCATTACAAAGGCAATGCCACTCACATTTTCAGAGCAGCACTTTTTGACATGAAATGATTGCAGTGATGTTTTACCCCTCTCCAGTAAAATCAATTTAGAATATCATTGGTGCAGATAACAAATTTCTAGCTAACTCTTTTACCTCTCCTTTGATAAAATGTAAGTCATTCTTCCATTCTTCTGCTGTATCAAGTTCTTCTTTAGCCTGTTTATTCTTTCATGGTAAGGAAAGTTTCTCAGTTTTCATGCCAATCTTGTGTATCTTTCTGTACATTCTCCAGAAAAATAATAAATTGGTCAATTGGATTATACTGCAGGCAACTCATAGCCATCAGGACATGAGGAATAGATAGACAGACAGATACCAAGGCAAAGCGAGAAACTTGTCTTTCATACCATCTAAACAGATCAATTCATTGTGTACTGTAACTGCATTGAGTTATTACAAGGCAAAACAATAACAAGATGCAGAATAAAAATTGATAGTGCAGAGAAAGTCCAGCGCAGGCAGACAGTAAGGTGCAAGATCACAACGAGGTAGATTGCAAGGTCAAGAGTCCATTTTAATGTACTGGGGATACATTTAATAGTCTAATAACAGCAGGGTAGAATCTGTCCTTGAGCCTGGTGGTGTGTGGTTTCAGGTTCCTGTATCTTCTGCCTAAGGGGAGGAGAAAGAAGAGACAATGTTTAGGGTGGATGATATCTGATTATTTGATTATGTTTGCTGCATTACTGAGGCAGTGAGAAATATAGACGGAGCCAATGAACTGCAGAGTAGTTTCCATGGTATGCTGAGCTATTTCCACAAATCTTTCCAGAGCATTTGCCATACCAATCCATTATGCATCCAAACAGGACGCTTTTTATGGTGCATCATATAGCCATATAACCATATAACAATTACAGCATGGAAACAGGCCATCTCAGCCCTTCTAGTCCATGCTGAACGCTTACTCTCACTTAGTCCCACCAACCTGCACTCAGCCTCTATTCCTCTATTCATAACCCTCTGTTCCTTTCCTGTCCATTTACCTATCCAATTTTACTTTAAATGACAATATCGAACCTGCCTCTACCACTTCTACTGGAAGCTTGTTCCACACAATTAGCACTCTCTGACTAAAGAAATTTCCCCTCGTGTTACCCCTAAACTTTTGCCCCCTAACTCTCAACTCATGTCCTCTTGTTTGAAGCTTCCCTACTCTCAATGGAAAAAAACCTATCAATGTCAACTCTATCTGTGCCCTCATAATTTTAAATACCTCTATCAAGTCCCCCCTCAACCTTCTACGCTCCAAAGAATAAAGACCTAACTTGTTCAACCTTTCTCTGTAACTTAGGTGCTGAAACCCAGGTAACACTCTAGTAAATCTTCTCTGTACTCTCTCTATTTTGTTGACATCTTTCCTATAATTCGGTGCCCAGAACTGTACACAATACTCCAAATTTGGCCTTACCAATGCCTTGTACAATTTTAACATTACATCCCAACTCCTATTCTCAATGCTCTGATTTATAAAGGCCAGCATACCAAAAGCTTTCTTCACCACGCTATCCACATGAGATTCCACCTTCAGGGAACTATGCACCATTATTCCTCGATCACTCTGTTCTACTGCATTCCTTAATGCCCTACGTCCTATAGCGTTACAGAAAAGATACAGGCATGGATAGTGTAATGGCTGACAGGCAGCAGACAGTGAGTGGGAATAAAATGTTTTTTTTCTGTTTGACTGCTAGTGACTAATGGTGTTCCTCAGGAGTCGGTATTGGGACCACTACTTTTCACATTGTTTGTCAGTGATTTGGATAATGGAAGTGATGGGTTTGTGGCAAAGTTTGCAGGTGATATGAAGATAGCTGGAGAGGTAGGTAGTGCTGAGGAAGCAACGTAATTACAGTAGGACTTAACAAATTGGAAGAATGGGCAAAAAATTGGAAGATGGAATACAGTGTTGGGAAATGTATGATAACGAATTTGGTAAAAGGAACAATAGTGTGGACTATTATCTAAATGGGAAGAAGGTTCAAACATCAGAGGGACTTAGGAGTCCTCGTGCAAGACTCCCAGAAGGTTAATTTACAAGTTGAGTCTATGAAGGCAAATTCAATGTTAGCATTTATTTCAAGGGGAATAGAATATAAAAGCAACAAGATAATGCTGAGCATTTGTAAGACACTAGTCAGGCTGCACTTAGAGTATTGTCAACAGTTTAGGGCCCCATATCTCAGAAAAGATGTGTTGTCATTGGAGAAAGTCCAGAGGAGGTTAACAAAGATGATTCTGGGAATGAAGGAGTTAACATATGAGGAGTGTTTGGCAGGTCACATTATAAGAATGTGGGGGGGGGGGGGTGGAATCTCATTGAAACCTACCAAATGTTGAAAGGACTAGATGGGATGGATGTGAAGAGGATGTTTCTTATGGTGGGGTTATCCAGAACTAGAGGGCAGAGCCTCAAAATTCAGAGGTGACTCTTTAGAACAGGGGTAAGCAGAACTTTTATTTAGCCATAGTGTAGTGAATCTGTAGAATGCTCAGCAACTGAATGGCCTAATTCTGCTGCTAGGTCTTATGGTGCATTGATAAATATTGGTGAGGATCAAAGGGGAGATACTAACTTTCTTTAGCCTCCTGACAGAAAGTAGAGGCACCGGTTAGCTTTCTTGGTCATTTGATTGGAGCAGAGCAGATTACATTCATCCTAGGGACTTGAATCTCTCAACCCTTTCAACTTTAGCATCATTGATGTAAACAGGAGAATGTGCACCATCTTCTTTCCTAAGTCAATGACCAGCTCTTATCTTTTGCTGATGTTGAGGGGAAGGTCATTGTCATAGCCCTATATCACCAGGCTCTCTGCATCATTCCTGTACTCCCAACTCATCATTATTGGAGATACAGTCTTAAACTTGCAGATGGAGTTAGAGCAAAGCATAGCTGTGCAATCGTGAGTGTATAGGGTGTTGAGTAGCGGCTGAGGATGCAGTCTTATTGGGGTGCCAATGTTGAGGATAATGCTGATGGAGGTTGCTGCCTATCCTTACCAATTGTGTTCTGTTATCGGGAGTCAAGGTTCTAGTTGTGAAGGGAGGTGTTGAGTCCTCTGTTTAGGAGTTCAGAGATGAGTTTGGATGAAATGTTGGTAATGCTGCAGCTTTATAAAACTCTGATTAGACCACACTTAGAGTATTGTGTTCATTTCTGATCACCTCAATATAGGAAAGATGTGGAAGGTTTAGAGAGGGCACAGAGGAGATTTAGCAGCATTTTGCCTGGATGAGGAAAGGTTGAGCAAGATAGGGCTCTTCCCTTTGGAGCAAAGGAGGATGAGAGGTGAATTTTTAGAGGTGTATAAGATAATGAGAGACATAGATAGAGTGGACAGCCAGCACCTGTTACCTACAGTGGAAATGCCAAATATGAGAGGGCAAATTTTAACGTGATTGGAGGAAATTATAGGGCAATGTCAGAAGTAGGCTCTTTTTATGAGGGTGGTAGGTGTTTGTAATGTGCTGCTGGGGTGGTGGTAGAGACAAATATGTTAGGGACATTTAAGAGATGCTTTCATAGGCACATGGATGAAAGAAAAATGGAGGGCTATGCAAGAGGGAAGGCCAGCAGGTGGTGTAGTGGCATCAGCACCAGACTTTGAGGCAAGTGGTCTAGGGTTCGCACCTGGCCGGCTCCTTGCACGCTTTCCATCTGTGCTGGGTTGAGCGTCGAGCTAGCAACTTGGCCTCATGAAAAAACAGACAAGAATGCTAAAGAAACGGCAGGGTTGCCGCCCGATGCGCCACGAGGCGCGGGAAGTAACGATGACAGCAACAATGTGGGAAAAAAACGTTTTGGTTTGCTTCCATTCCCCTTGTTTCAAGTGAATAAATACCTCCATATGTTAAAACAATGGGCTTGTTAAAATAAAACCTGGAACAATTGGAAAGAAAACCTAGCAGTAAGCCAGTAGCATGCTGAGGCATGGAGGAACCGAGAGCACCGAGACCCAGTATGAAATGATGACTGGGCTAAAGCATGACATCCAATTGAATGTTTCACCAGAATAAGAATTTTTAATTGAATTTTAGTGAATTATTCTCTTAGAGACAGACTAACACAGCGTGCTATAGACTAATGCACAGCATGATATCGCCATGCTTTGCTTCTTGTGTCATTATCAGCAGGCTCAAAAGTAAGTGACACTAAGTGGGAGTGCTACAGGTAACAGAGAATGCACAGAATCATCACATTGAACAAAAAGCTCTTGCCATATTTCTCCATAATTGGCTGTTGAGTTTTATGTGATACATGAAATCTCATACCGTGTAGTGTGGCTTTACATGAAGGTTCGAACAGCAGTAGTTTGAATAATTCAAATACCAATAATATTGGTTCTCAGTGGTTGTGCTGTCAGGTTTGCTGCACTGACATACTGTAATAGATCTGGTTTTTGCAGCAGGAGATATTATGCATATTGCTGTGCAGTATCTCCATACCTCTTTGTAAACCGTTAATCACTAAATCCATCCAGCATCATTTATAAACATTGCCTCTGACGGGTAAATTAGAGACTATTATCCAACTCTTGATTCAAGGAGAGACAGTTAAGAATGTGATTATTCTGAAAGCTTCTTTTGTACTATTAAATCTTTTTGGATTTATATTTCGACTTATGATATGCTTTTCTTTGCAGTCTCAATTGCTTCACTTTCATTGCTCCCCTATATATTGAGGGGATTACAACTTCCCAACTTCCTTTCCCAAACAAGTATCAACATGAAGCTCCTGCTGCCAAGAGATTGTCTACTGAAGGACTTTAGACCATGGCTGAGGACACGGTTTTCCCACTGCACTGTCAATCCCGGTGTAGCACTGGCATTCTCCAATTCTAATCGGCCATCTGGTGATCAGAAAGGTTTAAATAGCCAGTCAGTCTCTGACCTCAGAATCATCAGCTATTGAAATGAACACTGAAATTGGGTATTTGTGAAGGGGGGTAAAATAAGCTGAAAATATGCTGGAAGGACAGAGTGGCTCAGGCAGCATCGGGGGAGGAAGTGGACTGTGGATATTTAGGGTGCCCTAATGTTTTAATTTGCAGTGCCAACAATTTCTTTCCATCACAGATGCTGCTCAACCCATTCAGTTTCATCAGCAGTTTGTTTGTTGATTGAATATTAGGTTATGTTTGATGTTATTCAAATGTTTTGAAAATACTTAAAAACACACTGGAATCTAAATTTTCAAATACAAAACCTGAGGCATACATTTAAAAACAAATATATTTAAACTGATTGAATTAAATAAAGTCTGCTATGTTCCCATTGAACAGGTATCTATTATTTAACATTGACTTCAAAGGCACTGGTATTCATCTGGAAGGTTAAACAGTCGAAGAGATGGGAAGTTTACAGGAATTCCCTCTGCCTTTGGGCTCCATGAGCAGTACACCAAGGAACAGAGGGGTGCTCTGTCCAGTTCTGATGATGGGTTAACTCTGTTTTCCTTCCTATAGATGCGAGTGAACTACTTCTAACTTTTTTTTTTACTTTTATTTTTGTTATTTTTTATCTGAGATTTCTGGCAACTGCAGGTTTTTTGTTTGATTTTTCACATAGAAATATTTTGAATCGAGTGCAAGAATCATTTAATTGTACAAGCCTGGCCGAGCCAGAATTGAACTCCAAACACGTTTGTCATTGTGGCGTTGATGGTATGTCGTCATTTTGTCAAATCTAATCTGATAATAAATAAAACACCTCAAAATGTTGAGGAGAAATTTTGCAATAGCAGTATCCATTCCTAATGAAGGCAGTTATTTAATGAAATTGAACAAAAGGAAATATAAAGCTTTGTAATAAGGAGATTGTAAAGAAAATTTTAACAAGGGCAAACAATGACTTGGACTAAATAAGGAGAAACTAGCTGGAATTCAAACTAGTAAAAATATAAATATGAACAGACAGAACATGTATAGTTATATGAACTGAAGGGAATAGCTGGTAATCAGTACCCCTAATGCGAAAAAGGAAATTTTTTGAATAAAGTGTTCTAAGAAGGAAGGTGAGGAATGCTGGAACTTATTGCAAGGGGAGATGGGGATGCAAAAGTATGAAGATTTTTTTCAATCTCAGGTGTTGGTAAGACCACACTTAGAATACTCAGTATAATCTTGGTGATCTTATTTTAAGGATGAATAAATTGGCTTTGGAGGAAATTTTTAAAATGATAGATTTACTAGGTTAATTCCATGGATAATTATGATGTTTGACAAAGAATGGTAAAGCAGCTTATTATTAGAGTTTAGGAGAATGGGAAATCATCTTCCTGAAACAAGTTTCAATTGGACTGGACGGGGTAGATTCTTGCGGGAGCACTCAGCGTTTAAAAGCATAGTCTCACAATAAACAGGTTACTCATTTAAAACCCAAATGAGGAGACTTATTTTCCTCTTTGTAAGTCATGAACCTTTACTATCCCAAAGAGTTACAGAGACTGAGCCACAAAATATATTTGTAGCTGACATTTTGGAGGAAGAATTAGGGGAATAGATAGGAAGGAAGAGTAGAGGCTAAAGTTAGAAAGACCAGGATCTTGTTGAATGCTGAAACAGGCTTGAGGAGTTCTATACTCTACTATCCTATTTCCCATTTTCACATTACAATGATATTCATTCTAACACATAAATGCAATCATCCAGTAGATGCACTGATTAGGCCGGATTATTTTTGTACAGCTTGGAGGAACTCTGCAAATTCAAGGAAGTTGGCTGGATTTTGGAGAAGTCAATAGATATCTCTCTAAGCCCTCTAAATGCTAGAATCCATGCTGGGTTCTGCACACACAGTACTTGATTTGACATGCAACACAATGAGATCAAAATAAATGAATCATCAAAGTCAGCTGAAAACCTGGGTTCCCAAATCCACAATTAATCTAAACATTAACAAGATAAGAACCTGCTGGAGCTTGTTATCAAGCTGAGCTACCTCTCCAAGTACTTTTTAGCTGAAGGTAATGGTAAACAAGAACTATCAGGGCTGCTACAATATACTCCAGCAAGATCTGACTTTACAGTGTTTGTTCCGAATGCTGTCACCGGTTTTAAAGTTACTCTTTCTGCGGCAAAGTTACAAGGCAGAGTGGAAAAACTGACTGAAAAATGAAGGGAGAATGATTGGATAATGAAGAGTGCTCTTTAAATGCCACGAGACTAGAAGGCTTGAATGTCTTGCACAATGGATGTTACTGTTAGCCATCATTTCATTATTAAGTCTGAAGGAAGGTCAGGCTTCTGAAACTTTAACTATAATTGTTGAGATGTGATGCACCATCAATAACTCTTGGAGACGTGAAGCGAGATATAGGCTTTTATTGGCTGGAAGAAAGAACAAGCAGCAATTGACCACCACACTGCATCCTGGAGACTGAGGCCGGGGCAGTGTCCCCAATCGCCTTTATACCGGGGTCCGTGGGAGGAGCCACAGGAGCAGTCAGCGGGGGGGGGGGGGGGCGTGTCCAGACAGGTATATGTAGTTCAACACAAGATGTTCATTCAAAATCAACAGCACTACCTAAGCAGACATTGTACTTTGCCTCTAAAATTCATATTTTCATATAAATGGAGTGACTTCTAGTGAGTTGAGAGAGAGCTGGTTTAGCACTTTCAGAAAGTGATGAAGTTTTATCCAGAGTATCTCTCCATGAACTTGTGAATCATAAGTTTCTGTTGATACTTCAGTCTCATCTTTATCAGTAATAAAAACAAAGACTACTGGTGGGCTGTGAATCTAGAATGGAGTATATATAAAAGACAAAACAATATTCAATGTCATCATTTTCAAATATTTAAGGATTTTTAATTAATGCGGGCTGGACAACCCATCTTAGGAATGAAGCAATTCTAACAGACATGGTTTTCTCTTGATTTCAGTAGACTTTAATGACTATCGAGCTATTAAAAAAAACACTAATCCCATTTCATTCTTCCCTCGTTCTCATCAATAACTGCAAGATTCCACCAATCACTTACAAACTAATGATATTTATAATGGTCAGTTAAATTATCATTCCAGATGAAGGTTCTTTGCCCGAACAGTCAACTGTCCATTTTCCCTCCAAAATTGCTACCATTGAGTTCATCCAGCAAGCTCAGTTCCAGCACCTGCAGTCTCTTTTGTCTATCGACAGCATGTCTTTGGGATATGAGAAGAAACCAGAACATGTTGCGCAATTCCAAGCAGTAAGAGCAAGAATGTGCAAACTTCACTCATACAGCACTGAAGGCTAGGACTGAACCTGGGTCACTGCAGATGTAAAGTAGTAGCTCTTATATTTGGCAAAAAAAATTGTCAGGAAACTTAGAACTTACTAGCTAATTAAATATTGAGATTAGTAATGACAACTCTTTTCAACAGGAAAGATTGGATATTCCCAAATAATTTGTTTACATGTTTGTTGTTTCATTTGGTGGTATACATGTATGCAGTTGAATGACAATAGGCTTAAACTTAAGAAATTAGCTCTTTAAAAGGTGCCTACAGAATGTAAATTGATTATTATGTATGGTTGTAGAATTTTACACAGAGAATGGTGAGTGCATGGAACAATCTGCCAGGGTGATAGTAGAAGTAGATGCATTAAGGATATTAAAGAAAATCTTAGATAGGCACATGGTTGAAAGAAAAATGGAGGGCCTTGTAGGAGGGAAGGGTTAGATTGATCTTAGAGTAGGTTAAAATATTTGCATGGCATTAAGGGTTGGAGGTCACCTATGGTACTGTAGTGTTCTATGTTCAATGTTCTACTTTGTGGAAAAGAGAGCAGACATCCAGTTGAGAATATTCATAGCATTTGAAGAACTTTAATGTGAATGAATAGATAGTGATTCAGGTAATGGTAGTGTTACATAACTGACAGAATAGCAAATTGGGTACAGTGATAGTGTTGGAATTAATGAGAGGGCTTGAGTACAATCTGCCACAGCAGGTGGCAAAGCTGAGTTCAATTAATGGAATAAGTCTTGAACTAGAAATTAGGTGATGATTGTGAAACTGTTGAATTGTGGTTTAAAACCCTTATCTGCTTTACTAATATCATCTGAGACAACAGAAACTCTGCCATTCACACTGTCCACTTGACTGCAGACCTACCCTCTGAAATAACCTCTAATGTATCAAAAGCTACAATACACCAGTGAAGCAAACTCACTGCACATTCCTGAGTACCTCATGCCACTGGGCCATGGTTCTCCACTGTTTCAAGAACAGTTAAGAATAGAAAAGAAATGTTGTCAATGCCACATTCTGTAAATGAAGCAAAAGAAAATGCTTATTACAAGAATTGGCTCACAATAAATTTAAAACTGACCCCTTTATAGTTTTCTTTAAACCTAGTGGCATTTCTGTTGTCTTTATCAATACTTTCTTAAGAGATGACTTGCAGCATCTTATGATTGTTTGGATGATAGCATAACCCAGTGGTGAAATGTTAGATTTCCCTCATGAACTGGTCTTCAGAGCTGTGTTCTTTATACTTCTATTTCTTTCATTCCTCTGAAGGCAGAGAGGATTGAAGTTGGTTTCAGAGTAAGGTGAATATACAATAAGACTATTATGACTGTATTCTTTCCATTCAGATAGTAATATGTCACATTTTAACATCAACAAAACACTGAATTATTTGTATTCCATTGATCTGAGACAACTTTGTATTGGTTCATTAGTAACATCAGTGGTCATCAAAATATTTTCAGCAACACCTGCTGTATACTACTTCATAACTTTCTTCTGTAGAAGCCATAAAAGGTGTAAAATGTCATTTGTAAAATAATTTTATTTATTTTACATTGGATCAATATGACTGTGGAAGACTATGTGTTTCAACAATTGCTTTATCTTAGAAGTCCAGTCAGTGTGAGGCAAAAGGAGAGATGGGGTTCAGTTGAAGGTGGCCATAATTATAGCTAATCTGTATAATATATTGTTGTTGATGCAGCTTTTTGCCCATCAAGTTTATTGAGACTAGAACTAGAGAACACCCTATAGGTTTAGGGTGAAAGCTGAAAAGCTAACAGGGAATTTGAGGGGGAAACTTCTTCACTCACTGTTACAAGTGTAGAATGAGCTTCCAGTGGAAGTGGTAAATGTGAGTTCAATTTTAACATTTAAAGAAAGTTTGCTTAAGTACATAGATGGGAGAGATTGGATGGCTATGGTCCTGGTGCAGATAGATGGGATTAGGCAGAAAACCAGGCCAACATAGAACTGATGGGCCAAAAGGCCTGTTTCTGTGCTGCAGCGGTCTATGACTTTATACTTTTAAATTACAAAAGTATGCTTTAAATCGGGAAACTTAAATAGGTTGGATTATATGATACGCAAAAGAGAATAGAGCAATATGGCCAACGGTGTCATACAATTAAAAAGCAACAAATTTCCACCCTGGATATTTCATATGAATGCATCATGACAGTCTGATATGTTATAGGTAGAGTGCCTGTACAGAGTGCAATATTTTCAATAAATTGAATATTAAAGCTCCATATTATGGAGTTTGATGTGCCCTTAGGTGGCAGTGAATAAAAATGATTCCTGGTAACTACTCTCCTGGTGCATGGTCCATCCATCCAACATTTTTAAAATAACATTTTTACTAAATGCCACAAGCAGCCAAGTCCTGTGCAATTCCTACAGAAGCCATTAAAAAGTCTAAAACATCTTTTGTAAAATAATTTGTGTTTTTTTACAGAAAAACATTGATCATTGGATGGTATTTTCATTGGTTCAAACCAATGCATCTTGCCATATTTTAAAAAAGGCCTTGGATTTCAGAAGGTCACGCAACTTACTTAGTTATTTTCTGTGACAGACAAAGAGGTCTGTTATTACTAGGAGCCAGTATTAAAAACCATAGGAAGGTGAATCATTCAAGCAATGAGTGATTCTATGAAGATGAGGTTGGAACAAGTTATATACAGGGCAGATATCAAGAAAAAAAGACATTTTGGTTTGGGCTAGTTACACCCCACAGTATCTCAGTGTTAGCTCTTTGTACTTGGCCATTATATGGTAATGTGTGAATGGATTATGGATAAATATAATGGTAGATGTGATGAGAAATAATGTACTAGGAAAATTATGCATCAACTATTTTGTTCCAATTTTGTGATTCATAGGCTCAGCTGTAATTTATCATGTAAGCTTGAAATTCTAACATTTCTGATCATTTATCCCAATGAATTATACTTTGCACTCAACTTCTTAGCTGATCTTTGTTCCACTTCATCCAAACAACAAGATCCCATCACCAAACTCTGCAGTACACCGCTTGTTACAGGCTTACAATCAGAGGGGGAAAAAAATCAGCCACTACCTCTGTCCTCTAGTTTTAGACTCCCTTACTGGGAAAAAAAACTGTGAACATCCAACTTAGCTATGACCCTCTGATTTTATAAACTTTTATGAGGTTACCCCTCCACTTCCATCACTTGAGAAACATGGCTCCAGGATATCACTCCTAAAGTAGCCAGCCAGCTAGAAAGTTTTATAATTTTTCAGGTGAATAGAATTCCTGCAGCCTCTGCCAGGACCCATGGATGAGATGTATGTAACTGCAGAACGTTATTAAGAACTGGTGTGTGAATGCTTTGGTAGTGATGACTCACTGTTCGACTTTGGTAGAGTTTTTAATGGTGAAGTACAGGTTATTCTATTTAGCGAGGCAGTTCACTGATATTGTGATTGTGGCTGTATGCATCCCATCCAACATCGCACACCCCCCCAGTGCTAATATTGGGGAAGTACTGTGTGAGCTCTAGGGCACCATAAATGACCTGCAAGCCACACACCCCGACAATTTCTTCATTGTGGCTGGCGACTTAAACCATGCTAAATTAAAAACAGACCAGCCTAAACTCTATTGGTATGTTGACTTTGCTACCAGAGGTAATAACATATTAGACCAGGTTTAAACCAACATCCCTGGTGCATACAAAGCTGGTCCTCACCCCCAACTTGGACACTCTGGTCACTTCACCTGTTATGCTATTTCCTGCATACAGACCACTGATCAAATGAGTCAAACCAGTTCAAAGGAAGAGAAAGAACTGGCCAGGACTGCAGCATTGCAGAACTGTTTTGAAAACATGGACTAGGGCATATTCAGGGAGGAGGCTACCTACGGTTATCATATTGGCATTGACCAATGTGCAGGATGGATGACTGGTTATATAGAGAAGTGGATGTTACCATTATTAAACACATCTGTGTCAGGGCAAATCATAAGCCATGGTTGACAGCAGAGGTACAGGCACTGCTGTGAAATTGGGATGCTAACTTCAGATTGGGGGATAAGGTGGTTCTCAGTCAACAAGAAATGTGCTTCCCCATGCCATTCGAAAGGCAAAATGTGATTTTTCACGGAACATATCTTACCATTTTTGTGACACCAGGAACACAAACCACACGGTGCAGGTCATTTAGACCATAAAAGACTACAAATCTACCCTCTGCGTCAATGACGGTGACACCTCACTTCCTGATAGGCTGAGTGCCTTTCACATGTTTTAATGCACGGCATGATGTGCCGGTGAGTAAAACACCCACTTTGACAAGCAGACATGCTGTCTAGGCCATAGATGCTGGGAGGATGACCCTAGCCAGGGTCAACTCACGTAAAGCTGTGGGGCCCAATAATATACATGGACGGGTGCTGAGGGACTGTGCCGCCCAGGTAACAGAGGATCTTATACACATCTTCGGCATCTCCCTGGAACAATCCACTGTCCCAATATGCTTCAAAGCAGTCACAATCATACTGATGCCCAAGGGGGTGATAGCAACCTGCCTTAAAAACTACTGTCCAGTGGCACTGACCTCAACAATGATTAAATACTTTGAGTGGCTGGTTATAGATCACATTAAGTCTTAACTTCCTGCTAAATTGGATACTTTTCCAGTTTGGTTATCCCTCAAATCCATAGCCTCCATCCTGTCCCACCTGGAAAATGGTGCCTCATAGACCAGGATGCTATTTATCAATTTCAGCTTAGCATTTAGTGTGATCATCCCTCAGAAGCTGGTGGATAAACTATCCTTGTTGGATCTTAGCACCTCTCTCTGTAATTGGATTTTGGACTTCTTGACAGAAAGACCACAGTCAGTCGATGTTGGCAGCAACATCTCTAGCTCCATACACTGTTGACGTATGCTAGATCCATTTCAAGCTGAGTCATCAAGTTTGCTGATAACTCAACTGTGGTTGGCCTCCTCAACAATAATGACAAGATGGCATAGTGAGGAGATAGAGCAGCTAGCAGAATGGTGTGAGCACAATTTGAATCTTAACATGGACAAGACTGAAGAGATGATTGTGGACTTCAGGAAGGTGCAGGTTCACCACTCCTCTGCACATAAGTGGTTTCTCCAAGGAGAGATGTAGGAGTACCAAGTTTTTAGAAGTGCAAATAATGAATGATCTTATCTGGTTCTTCAATACGACCTCTTCAGCCAAGAAAGCATAGCAGTATCTCCATTTCTTGAGGAGTTTGCAGCAAGTGAGTTGCTCCATGCACCACCACACTGACCCCATCCTAATCCACTTTTACAAGAGCACCATTGAGAATGTCTTGACCAGCTGCATCACTGTCTGGTATGGGAATTTCAAGGCATCTGATCACAAGATCTACAGTGAGTACTGCTGAGAACATCTTTGGGGTCTTTCTTCTATTCATCTGAGATATTTATCTCAAATGAATAGAAAAGAGACCTCAATGATGTGTATATATTTAGGGCCTCCCTCATATTCATTGATGACACAAAAAATGATTATCCCCTTGGTCATTAAGCAGACCTGCCCATTCCTTAGCTAGCCTTTTGCTTTTAATATGCATTTGAAAAGGTTTTTGTATTCTCCATATTCATAATTTTATTTCTGAACCTTATTTATTTAAGTTCTCACCTATATCCCCTGACATCTCAAAGGATCTGTTTGATTCAAGATTCCTAGTAACATATACTTCTTTCTTTTCATGAAACAAACCTTCAAAATCCTTTGAAAGTTCCCTTAACTTATCACTTTTGCTTCTTACCCTCACACATGACCTCATTGTTAAGGTATCTCAAAGTGGTAACAATTACAAAAGGATCGAAATTTACACTGACTTTGAGGGAGCGAAGAATAGATCTAAGGCAAGCATTTTAAACTTAAATAAAAGCATAAATGTAGAACTCCTGAAAGTAAACTGGTAGACTAAGTTAAGGGATCAGTCAATCAAGGTAAATTGACAGATGATTAAGGGGATCTTTCAAAACATAGATTAAACATATTCCAAAAGAAAGAAAAAAAAATCAAGGAAGGGAGTTGCTATGAACAAAATAAAAGTTAAGAAAGACCACCTCTTTTGTTTTATTGACAATGAGGGAAAGGTTGTTTTCATCACATCATATCACTAAGCTCTCTATCTCCTTTCTGCACTCCAATCACTTGTTATTTGAGATGTGGCCCACCAAAGTGGTATCAACTTCAAGCTTGTAGATAGATCTAGAGCAGAATATAACCACACACTCAGAAGGTTGAGTAGGGGGCTGAGGATGCAACCTTATGTAGCACCAGTGTTTAGAATAATCTTGGCTGAGATGTTGCTGCCTATCCTTACCGATAGCAGTCTGTTGGTCAAAAAGTCAAGGATCCTGTTACAGAGAGAAACATCGTTCCCCAGCTTAATGTTTAACAAGCACATTATCCAGTGTAGACAAGAAAATGGAGTTGACATTGTGATGCACCACCAATAACTCTCGGAGACGTGAGGTGAGATGTAGGCTTTTATTGGCTGGAAGAAAGAACAAGCAGCAAGTGACCACCACACTACATCCTGGAGACTGAGGCCGGGGCTGTGCCTCCAATTGCCTTTATACCGGGGTCCGTGGGAGGAGCCACAGGAGCAGTCAGCGGGGGGGCGTGTCCAGACAGGTATATGTAGTTCACCACACATTGTAATCAGATCAGCCATGATTGTACTAAATGGTAGACTAGGCCAGAGTGGTCAAATTGCTTACTATTCTTTACTAGAATCATAGATTGAAAAGCTCAGCAGATTGTTGAGTCAAATGCTTAGCCAACTGTTTTTAAAACATTTTTTTCTTACAAAGAACAAGGAATGCACATTTTGAAGCTTGATGGAAACAGAACCAATAGGTTACAATATTTCTGGGTTTTTCAGCTTGAAGCAGATGAGTTGTTGAATCAAAGCAACAAATCTCCTTTGCATTCTGTAACACCCTATCTTTGCCAGTTGTAAGAATAGCAATACAAGTGTTAATGACTCGAGTGAAGCAATGATGGAATATACATTTCCTATGTGAAAAAGTAAATTCTGTCAGAAGTGTGAAAGAATGCAACTTGGATGGAAAAATGAGGTGTCGGAGCATTAAATAGTTGATACAATTTTAAAAGGGCCACAGGAACATGGAATGTGGAGCTTCACGTGAAGACAGTGACACATGTTGATAATGTAAGTTCAAATAAAACATGCACAGGTTCTCCCCACGTTACAAATGCCAGACTTGTTTACAGCCTATATGTACAAATGGGAATTTGGAAGACCGGCAGGCTGAATTTACCAGCTGCTGCAGAGCTGTAGACATCTTGTGCTACCTGGGAACTCAGTGTGTAGCTGCATTTCCCACTTGTGAACTGCCTGGGTTACGAACATTTTACAGGAACAGAGCCCTGCCATAACCAGCGAGGAACTGTAATGTTTTGATTTATAGGAAGCAGACATGGCCTGCACTTTTACCAGGAAATTCAGGAGTACAAGAGTCATAGGAGAACCTCCCAAATTATTTGGCTGCCTGATTAACGAGATTTGACTTTCTCTCAATGCCTGCATCCAATGAAGTATATAAAGGCAAGAGAAAGTAAAGGCAGCAGTGGGATCTGATTGTGATGAGGGAGTGCAATGGAATTCAGAAAGGAAGTTCTCTGACAAAGTGAGCTATTTGATGGTGATAGTTTGGTGGGGAATTTAAGTGTGTTTTTGCATGTGTGGGGCTCTAAAGCGTAACAACTTTGAATGCGCACAAAGATTGTAGTGAGTGAAGGTCCCTCATGGATCCTGCTTTCTCTCCATACTTCATTTCCCAATGTCCAGGAAAGCTTGATGTATTTTATGATCCACTTATGCTAGCAATATCATTGGACAGCATCTGTTTGTTACCCAAATGTGGCGTGCGTTGCAATGCTAACCAAGTTACATATTGCTCTAAGGTAATATTAACCCCATCAACCTTAAAGCAACTTTGCACATTTAGCACAAGAGCAATAGATTGAATAACTAAATAAACTTACCACATGTCAAATTCTCTCTTCCCTATTCCAAACATTGGAGGTAGATGGTTTTTGAGACAGCCATTTGGGTAAATAGATCCATTGATTTAGAGACACAAGCTTAAATCTTGTAATGGAAAACAAGGCATCTAAAATCAATCTGGAATTAAGAAATGTGTTGGTCTCAGAAATGGCAATCATAAGACTAATGTGTTACTGTTATTTTGAATGTTATTCAGTAAAAGAAACTTGTCAGTCTTGGACAACGTGACCTACAAGCAACTCCTATTCCCTCAATGTTGTTGACACTTAACTATTTCCTTATTTTGAGAGCAATTAAAGACACATAAATGCCAACATTGCCAGCAGCATTCACATCCCATGACTGAATGAATTAAAGAAAGTTTCAATTCTGGTGCAGAGTTTTGAAAAAAGTTTAATCTTTAACCCTATCAAATTCTTAATTCCTGAGTTTCCAGGAAGATAAAATTAACCACATAGAGGACAAAAATAAGAAAGTGATGGAGAATCTTGGATGTCATTCTGGCCAGCATACTTTGGAAAGTATCCAGAGGGGATTCTCTAGCCTGGTATAAAATAGCAACACCTCAGCCCAAAATGTTGACTGTTTGTTCCTTTCCATAGATGCTGCCTGATCTGCTGAGTTCCTCCAGCATTCTGTCCGTGTTGTTCTGGATTTCTAGCATCTGTGAACCTCTTGTGATTATGGTATAAAATGATGCAAGCAATCATGCACTAATATAACCTTGATACTCTAATAATCATCTGCAGCTCCATAGCTTGATTATATCTCCTCCCACCCTGTCTGCTGTAAAAGTGTTATTCCCGTTCTCAGTTCTTTTTTCTCCACTGCCTTTGTTACCAGGATGAGCCATTCCTTTCTAGGACATCAGAGATGTCCTCCTTCTTCAAAAAATGTTTTTTTTTCTTCCTCCACCATTGAAGCTGCCTTACCTGCATTCCCTCCATTTCCTGTACATCTGCTCTCACTCCATCTTCCCGCCACCTTAACACGGATAGAGTTTCCCTTGATCTCACCTACCACTCCATGAGCCTCTGCATCGAACGCATTGTTCACTCCTCAACTTCCACCATCTTCAACAGGATCCTACAACCAAACGTATCTTTACCACACCCACTGTCCAGTTCCAGGAGGCACTATTCCCTCCATGTTTCCCTTGTCCATTTATCCCTTCCCATTAACCTCCCTTCTAGCACATATCCCTACAAGCAAGAGAAATGCTACAACTACCTAATCACCTACTCCCTCAGTTTTATTCAGAGCCCAAACAGTCCTTCAAAGTGAGGCAACTCTTCACCTGTGAATCTGTTGGGTTTGTCTATTTTATCCGGTGCTCCCAATGTCCCACTGCTGAGACCCAATGTAAATTTCCGTACACCTTTGTTGAGCTCTGCTCCATTCATAAAAAGTGGAATTTCCCGATGACCAACCATTTTAGTTCCTATCTGCATTCCTGTTCCGGCATGTCAATGCATTCCCTCCTCTACTGACATGATGAGGCCACTCTCAGGATGGAGGGGAGCAACACCTCATATTCCATCGAGGTAGTCTCTGACCGGATGGCATGGACATTGATTTCTCCATCAAGTTATTTTTTTCTCTTTTTTTCATTTCCTCTCCCCCTTCACTCTTCTTCCATTCCCCACTCTGGCCTCTTACCTCTTCTCCTCACCTGCTTATCTCCTTCCCCAGTTCCCCTCCTTCTTCCTTTTCTCCATGGTCCACTCTTCTCTCCGATCAAGTTCCTTCTTCTTTAGCCCTTTACCTTTCCCACCCACTGGTATCATCTATCACTTTCTAGATCATCCTTCTTCCCCCTCCTCCCACCTTTTTATCTTTCCCTCCCCTTTTCAGTCCTGATGAAGTGAATTTGACCAAATGTCAACCATTTATTCATTTTCATAGATGCTGCCTGACATGCTTAGTTCCTCCAACATTTTGTAAGTGTTACTCCGGATTTCCAGCATTTGCCAAAACTCTTGTGTTTTTTAACTTATTTTATTACTTTTTCTAATAATGAATCCTAATTCAAATTACTCCTGTGATCACTCAGAGCTCAATTTCATTTGTACAGGTGATTTCCCATCTCAGTAATTTCTCATGAAGTGACCAGCAAGATTCACATTCTCTTTAATTCAAAATGGTTTGTCCCACCACAACTTGGCAGCATCTGTTCCTATATGTATAATGGATCAGTCCTGGCCACAATGTCTTACAAGTTACATTTTTAACTTTAAATTATTAATTTTTTACGCTATTCATTCTATCAGTCACTCGGATAGATCAAATCCTATGACCATAGGATCAGTCCCATTGACAGTTTCACTACGAGTTGAATCTTCGACTCTTCTTTTTAGTAGTAGAGTAAAACTGATAACCTGCCTACTAATAAGATAGAAATCCTGATGGGATGCATCTGGCTCATCAGGTAATGTTTACTGTCCATTTCTACTCACGGCGGCCCAGTTCCTCCACTTCCTTTCAACAAGCATTGTTGACTGGAAAATTCAATACAACAGTGCAACATCCAACATAATCAATTAAAAGAGTGTTGGGACATCAGTAGATAACGTCCATGTTAGATTCGGGAGTTATGATCAAAGGAAAGAAAGGCTGGGGTCGCTTAGCACTATAGTGCAAGCGGGTTTATTAGGTGCATCAAAATCAAACTTACAACAGATATCAAAAAGAAAACTACAAATATTTACAAGATATCTACCAGAAAACACAATAATAGCTCCATACTATTTTTGGCCAGTGTGAACTCCCGGCAGCTCCAATTTCTTTCTCCTACTAAGAGCAATGAGCCCCAGTTATTCGGTATCAGGACATCCCATCTGTGATTACCCAGAAAGTTAACTTAAGATTACACATGAATTAGAATATGACGCACCCCACAACGTAGTTACAATCATATTACAAAACCAACAGAAGTACCTACCTTAAATATAGTTTACAAACAACATATACACTTTTACACATTCTCATTACTAAAGAAATTGAATATTCTGCTGTGCATGGCAGGAAAGGCACCATAAAGCCAACTGAGTGCATCAAATCTGTTTAAAGCCCATTATGAGAATATACCAGGGAAGACATTGAAGTGCATGCACTCAGCGCAATGGCGGCTGAATGAGAAGGCAATGTTTATGCATGTGCATGTGTAAGGAGCGTATTTACTGAGCGCTCTCTGTCACCATCTGATTGTCTGGAAACCTACAGGTTCAAAGTCCAAAGTGTACTTGATTTTCAGAGTTTTACTGTATACCAACAGCCCATGTGACTGTTTAATTTGCAAAACTCACTTCTATCACTTTTATTGAAGCATTTTTACCTTAATCTTGTCTCTTTGCTATAAATTGTGAAAATAGTTCCATTTTATTCCTGTGACAATAAAGTAGCTTTCTACTCTCTCAGGGGAGGCCATCTTGTTTGATGTTTTGAACTTTATCACACACGACTAATTTGATAGGAAAGATTCAGGATTTATCAGCATTTTGAACACTGATGAATAGGTTTTCCAGCAATGATCTGAATATTAACATTTCCAGTATATTCATCCATGAATCCAGACTTGCAGGAACCTTTATGTGTACTTGGAGATGGCAGTTCAAAGAAGGAAAGAGCTTGTTATTTTATTTCAGCTCTCAGCATGTTTTAAAATTAAAACCCATTGGTTCCTCACAATATGCCGAGAAAACCTGTTCAAATTGTGGTCAGTGTTGGTTTATCATGAGTTAAGGAGCATTCTTGGTGCTACTTTGACTTTTACACAAGGAGAAGAGCTGCCAATTTGAGAACACAGATTTATGATAATCGGTGAAAATGCCAGGGGTGATTGAAGAGAAACTGTTTTGTGCAGCTGATCATTCTGATTCAGAATGAACTCACTAAAAGTGGGATTGAAGATGATTCATTCATTTCAAAAGCGGAATTATTAGATTTGAAAAGGAAAGAATCAAAACGCCATGAGGAAAATGATGTGGATTTAATTGGATAATGATTTCCATGTGTGGTATGCTTCTGTGAGTATAAATAAAGCGTACTTTGACTTCTAGTGAGGTGATGGACCTCTGAGCTGATGGTGGACTTGGGAATAGTGTGTGTTGTGCTGGAATTCACTGAGGGGCTTTATTTTTGAAGGGAGGGGGAGAAAAGGAAGCATTTGTTGTGGGCTGGGGGTTGGAGCATGAGAAATTGTGGGTAGAGGCATTACTCATCTGGCTTCTCTGTAACTGCATCTGTGTACAGAGCTTGTAGAACACCAAATGGAATGATATGATTTGACATAAACAGTTAGGCTCAAGTACCAGTATTTAAAATATTGATATGAACTCAGCTCCATTCTGTGTATTATTTCTTTCAATGTAAAAATGCATAGGATGCCATAAATGCTAGCATTGTAACAGGCATTTGATGATTGTGATAAATGCCTCCTGCAGAATGGTGCAGGAACAATGAATAGTTGGGATTGTTCAATTGTGCTGTTGTCAATTTTCACAATGATATATCAGTGCCAAAGCACAAAGATCCTCAGACCCAGAAAGTTTAAGGCAGTCAGCATAACAACAATGATAGATATTAAGACCTGAATTCAATTTATTTGCATGGATGGAGTTTACCCACAGCAATCAAACAAAACAAAACTAGTCAATATTGCGGTCTTGCTCTCTTGACATAATGGTGAATAACACTTACACAATGGCCATGTCTGAGTATTGAATTGGATGATTATCTTCCCACCTGGAGTCTCTGAGCCATGACCAATCCAGCAGTGTTTCAGCTACTTACAGATTGTTACCAGTTGTCTGGAAGTAATGATGCCAGGATGGGATTATGATAGCTGCATCTTGGCGATGTGCAGCAGAGCTGCAAGCCTTTGGCTGCGAGTTAGAGCAATCTTGGCAAAGAAAATAAGTGAAGTGAGATGCAGTCTTGTAGAAGGGAAAAAATGTCAAATTGTAGTGCAGCACAGATTATCCTAACCTCCATCTCCAAATGTCCTCTGCTCATCCTCATAGTGATGCTGTTTCTCAAAGGGAATGCATTCATTTTGACAATAACTTTGTTGTGTAGATGTCCTGACATAAACTAAAAATCCTTCTGTAGCTTCCTCACTTCTAACTACTTCAGAAATATAAAATTGTAAAGAAAGCATCAAACATTCAGGAATTTATAACAGCAGGTTTAAAGAAATTAACCAAGAGGAAGCTTTATGCAATGATGACACCTTTCCACAGCATACTTATCAACTCTTCTGCTCTGTGAGGTTAAGGGTGAGCATAATTGGATTGGGGAACTACCAAATGGCACGACTAGCTGACGTTCATTGCTCGGTTGTGATTTTATCTCAGAGATGTCTGGTTGAATCACAACAGGTACTTGTAGATGGATTGATTGCTATTGGATCCCAGTCAGTGCATACATTGCCAATTCCAATGGCATGTCCAACATTTCTCTTGCAAACAAGATCAGTAAATTGATTCTGTGGGTAATGCTACCTGTGAGATCTTGTTGCACACAATGTTACTGCATTTGCTTGAATTATAGCAGTGTTGCATTTGAAGGTACCAGTTTGGCATCAATCCTTCTCATCCTCACTTCTGGTGTAGAAAGGTCTACTACGTAATGTCAAAGATCGCCACAGTGAGCTTGTCCCAAGTTGTGACGAAAGAGAGGCTTGGTTGTTTGGAATCTGTGGCTTAAATAGGGGGGAATGACAAGAAGAAGACAGGATGCTGCAAAGACAACATGAGGCTGCAGTGACGGTGGATGTGAGAGAATAACAGCTAACTGGAATTAGGTAAAGGAGGGATATGCAAATTGGGCCTAGGTGTGGAAGAGGAAATCTTAATGAGTTTGGGAAATGGGACTCAAATAGTTAAGAAATATTGAGGGTCATTGGCTTGAAGGAGGAAGGAGAAAGTTTGAATATGACTATGTTCATCTTAAAATATATATTACCTGAAACTGCACCCAGTTCATTGTGCAAATAATATCATTTGAATTATTTATGATGATTAATGGCCTGACTATGATTCAAGATGAGAATGTAGTCTGGTGGATCCAAGAGTGCTGAATCTGGTCCAGGATCATTTTGCAGACCTCTTTATCTGATCTGGTCCTCTGAATGAACATGACAAGAGACAGGAAGTCTATGAAGGAAACATTTCGTGAAAGGAGCGATAAAAGGAAGGAAATCCCAGATCAGGACACTTACTGCAGTAATTTTTAACTAGCGTGAGGTTGGTTGGAATGACTTTGGGGCAATTGAGTGTTATGGCCCTTGCATCTGAACCAGTTGACTGATCATTAAGTCTACTTAATTAAGATAGATGCCCCAGGTTTCCCTATGGATTCTGAAGGCACGACAGTTCTTAGCTTCCCGCAAGGAAACATAAAACAAATGAAATACAATTTTTTTTAGTCAATCTCTTGTTAGAGTCATTTGTATCAGATCATAGAGCAATACAGCACAGTAACAGGATCTTTGGCCCATCTAGCCTGTGCCAAAAAATTATTCTGCTTAGTTTGATGTGCCCCCTCAAATCCCAAGAACTTTCTAAAGGGGCACAATTGAGAGCATCCTGACTGGCTGCATCGTAGCCTGGTATGAGAACT
This sequence comes from Hemitrygon akajei, assembly GCF_048418815.1. Lineage (NCBI taxonomy): Eukaryota > Metazoa > Chordata > Chondrichthyes > Myliobatiformes > Dasyatidae > Hemitrygon > Hemitrygon akajei. Next base: position 34,819,497 of record NC_133134.1, on the reverse strand, counting down.
GTACTTTCCTCAATTGCAGGATTCTGCAGAGAGTGTTGCGGACAGCCTAGCACACCTGTAGATGTGAACTTCCCACTATTCAGGACATTTACAAAGAAAGGTGTGTGAAAAAAGTCCCAAAGGATCATTGGAGACCTGAGTCACTTCACATTTGTCTGTAATAAGTTTCATCCACCATCTGCAAATTTGCTGATAATATCTTACCATATTATCACACAGATCATTGATGTAGATGACAAACACCAATGGACCCAACACTAATAATCCCTGCAGCAAATGCCAGTCCAGGAGCCTGATGATTGCTCTTCTCCTATTAGCAGCCAGCTTCCAATAATAGGTCTACAACTGGTGTCCTTGCTATATTCTTGACTCCTGGTGGAGTTGTCAAAAACACCTACTGAAATAGCAGTGTGTGCAAAGCATGTGCTCACCACTTTGATGATGTCCCTGGAAAAGGAAGATCCGTAACTTCTCTTGATTAACAGACTCAAAGTCATGTGAAGATCAATAAGAACCATGAAGAGTGATTGCTCTTGTAGCTGTTGTAATGTGAATATGTCCACTGTCTCATTAGATGAATAAAGTCCACACTCAGACTTGGGGACCAGTTCTTTTTCAACTGGGTGAAGAGATTAATAATCTTGGAGTTTGAACTCTTAGTGTATATGAACTTGCAGTATATTAAAGGGGGATGCAATTCACCTTTGGCAATGGCTTTTCAACACCTGTCTGGTTGGAAAAGTGAAGTTGATAGAAAATCATGTACTGGAAAACTTGATGAAGGTCCAACCTCTGTGGGGATTATTTTGTAATATTGAAGTGAATCTTGAAAATAGTTTTAGAAATACATTTGACTCATTCCATATTTCATACTTCTGCTCAATTGTTTCAATTTTTGTAAATACAAGCCTCCTAGTTTCTTCAATTCATCACGAGGCATTCAAATCCCTTTGTATCTGTTCCACGTTTAATTTTAGATAGGAATGTCCAAAGTGTAAAATAAGTTTATTATCAAAGTACATTGATGTTACTATATACTACTTCCAGATTTATTTTCTTGTAAGCATTTACAGGAAAAAGACATTCAATAGAATTTTATGAAAACTATACATAAACAAAGACTTGACAAACAACCAAAGTGCAAAAGAAGACAAATTGTGCAAATAGAAACAAAACTGAGAACATGAATTTTAAAGAGTCCTTGAAAGTGAGTCTGCAGATTGTACAATCAGTTCAGAAAGATGGTGAATGAAGTTATCCTTGCCAGCTCAGGAGCCTGATGGTTGTAGGGTAGTAACTGTTCCTGAACCTGGTGGTGTGGGACCTAAGCCTTCTGTTCCACCTACCCAATGGTAGTAGTGAAAGGAGGGCATAGTCTAGATGGTGGGGCTCTTTGATGGTTGCTGCTTTCTTGTGGCAGTGCTGCATATAAATATACTTAATGGTGAGGAGAACTTTGCCTGTGATGGTCTGAGCTGTATTCAACACTTTCTGTATCCTTTTCCATTCTCGGGCATTGATGTTTCCATACCAGGCCATGATGTAACCAGTTAAGATACTTCCTGCTGTGCATATATTGAAGCCTGACAAACTTTTTGGTGACATGCTGAATCTTCGCATGCTTCTGAGAAAGTAGAGGGACTGCTGTTCTTTCTTTGTGATCCCATTTATGTTCTGGACACAAAATGATGCTCTGAAATGTCGATGCCAAGGAGCATAAAGCTACTGCCCTCTTCATCTTCATTCCCCTAATGAACGCTGGCTCATGGACCTCTGGCTTCTTCCTCCTATAGTTGATAATAAGCTTTTTGGCTTTGCTGACATTGTGTTTGGAGTTTTGTTGTGACACCACTTAACCATTCCCTCAGAAATGCTGATTTGTCATCAATTTTAATTCGGCCGACCATTGTAGTATCGACAACAAACTTAAGTATGGCATTGGAGCTGTACCTTCCAAACAATCGTAAGTACAAAGTGAGTAGTGCAGGGGGCTAAGAACGCTGATGGTGATTGTGACGGGATGTTGCTGCCAGTGACTGAGGACAGCAAGTGAAGAAATTGAGGATCTGGTTGCACAGTCAGGTATTGAGGCCCTGGAATTAGAGATTAGTGATGGCTTTTGAGGAGATGACAATGTTGAATGCTGGGGTAAGTTTTTTATGCACAGAGTGGTGAGTGTGTGGAATGGGCTGCCAGCAATGGTGGTGGAGGCAGATATGATAGGGTCTTTTAAGAGACTCCTGGACAGGTACATGGAGCTCAGAAAAATAGAGCGCTATGGGTAACCCTAGGTAATTTCTAAAGTAAGCACATGTTCGGTACAGCATTGTGGGCTGAAGGACCTGAATTGTGCTGTAGGTCTTCTATGTTTCTAAGTGTTCCAGAGCTGAGTGAAGAGACAATGAAATAGCATCTTCTGTTGATCTGTTTGATGATAGGCAAATTGGATCGGATCCAGGTCACCCCTCAGGCAGAAGTTGATATGTTTCATGTCCAACTTCCTGAAGTACATCATCACAGTGGATGCAATTGTTATAGGACAATAGCCTTTGAGACCAGTTACCGTGTTTTCTTAGGGACAAGTAAGAGTGGTGCTGGATTGAAGCAGGTGGGTACCCTAGACTACCAAACTAAGAGATTAAAGATGTCTGTGAACACCCCAGCCAGCAGATTATCACAGGTCTTCAGTACACATCCAGGTATGCCATTTGGGACAAACACTTTCTGTGAATTCGCTGTTCTGAAAGATGCTCTCACATCAGCCTCAGAGACTGAGATCACAGGGTTGCCGGGGGCTGAGGGGTTTGTGAAGGTACCTCCATGTCTGTCAGTCAAAACAAGCATGAAGTGCACTGAGTTCATTTGTGAACAAAACCAGGTTGCCTTTTATACTGCTTGGTTTTGCTTTGTGGAGGTGATGGCATTCAAGCCCTATCACAATTGTCGAGCATCCCTCTATGATTCAGGTTTAGTTAGGAATTACCATTTTGCATGTAAGATCGCTTTCTGGAGGACATACATGGACCTCTTGTACTTTCCCAGATTGCCAGTTCAGAATGCCACCAATCCAGCCCTCAGCAGATTGTGGATCTTTTGGTTCATCCAGGCCTTCTGGTTAGGGAAGCCTCTAGATGATTTTAGAGAGACACACTTTAAGAAGTCTGTAGTAATTACGAATTCCATGACGTTCACTCAGTACCCCTGATGGGTTCATGAACTTGGCCTATTCCACTTAATCAACCAGTCCTGTAGCAACTCCTCCTCACAGAAGCTTCACCTGGTCTCACTTATCACCTGCCACCTGTACTCCTGCCCCTCCCTCCACCTTCTTCTTCTGGCTTCTGCTCCCTTCCTTTCCAGTCTTGATGAAGGGTCTCAGCCTGAAATGTTGGCTGTTTATTTTCCTCCATACTGTATAAGCTGCCTGACCTGCGGAGTTCCTTCAACCTTTTTGTGTGTCAGTTATTGTACGAGAGCTGGCTGGTGGTGTAGTGGCATCAGCACTGGACTTGCAGGTGAATGGTCCTGAGTTCGAATCCAGCCGGGTCATTTGGTTGAGCATTGAGCTAGCAACTCGGCCTCTTAAAAACTAGTGAAATGGAACAGAAGCGGCCAAAATGCCGCACCAAGTGTGAAAGGGAACAACAATACTATATGAGAGTGCCTTGAATGTTGGTACAGATTTGATGGGCCATATGGCCACCACCTTTGTCACCTCTACTAGATTTTTCAGTTGGGGACAGGCTTAGAAGACAGCATGAAAACTGGATACTGGGATGTGTGATCAGTACATGGATACAGGCTTGGAGGGAGGGGAAGGTGTTTGAGTTTTACTGGTGGCAAAACTAAAATACAGGCCCAGAGTGGAAATATAAAAAAAGTGCCAAAAATCTGACATGGAACCATAAATTGCTGGAAACACACATTATCTGTGAGAAATAGGAACAGATAGAAGATTTCAGATTGAAAAGGCTCCATCAGAACTGACTAGACAACAAAACGAGTTTGGTTTATTAATTTAATTCATTTATCAAGATAGAGAGCAGAATAGGCCCTTCTGGCTGTTTGAGCCAGGCCGCCCAGCAGTCCCATGATTTAAACTGAGCCTTCATTGGGGAAGTAGTTGGACAGGAGGTCGGGGTGCTTGTGAAGATACTGGAGCAAAGGCTGGATGAATGTGGGGAACCTGCAGGGAATGTAAGTAAGTGCCCATATGAAGGTAGAACAAAACAAGCTGTAGTGTTTTATAAATATTTCAAATATTTTCTCAGGCAGCCTGTTTTAACCAAATAGTTGACTAATGTGACACAATAATACCATGTTCTCTGGTCTGCAGACAGGCATTTATGTAAAGGAGTTGAGATGGTGACCCATTTTTCAACATTGTGCAGCCCACCCGAGGACCCCACTTTGAACATCAGTGGTCTAAATCTTGAAATTCCCCAGTTCTGGCATAGCTTAGAATTTGGCGCCATCTGTAGGATTTCAGTAACAGTGAAGCTATCAACCAGACTGACTGTTCAGCTCATTCAAGCTACTCTATCTGTCGGAAATTCAATTAATCACATTCCTCTATTTATTGCTCTGTAAAATATTCTTATAGTAATGATTAATAGGTATAGTAAAAGTAACATCACTACTTATTTACTATAGAGTAAGTAGAGTGAAGTTACTACTAGTATTTAGTATTTATAATGATTTTGATGTACTTGAAGTATTTTTATGTATTTATAGTCATTCGTGTCTTGCACTGTAAGGGATTCTCCTAAATTATACTTGCCAAGGACATCTCCTGGCCCATCTCCTACAAAAGTCAAAGAAGCCAATTAACCTACCAGTTCATGTCTGGGATGTGTGCAGGAAGTGCAGCGTCTAGAGGAAACCCAGACAGTCATAGAAAGAATGTGCAAACTCTACTGGACAGTACTTGAGGTCAGAATGCAACCTGGGTTGCTGTAGCTATGACTCACTGCATTACTTACTATACCACTGTGCTGTCATAATTAAATTACGTTCTTGTGAGAATACCTGAAATTAAAAAGCAGAGATTCTAATTCTCTTTTCATTCATTTTACATGAATATCATATTTAAAAAGCTGAAACAGGCACAGATTTTTTTTTCATTTAAGCATCATCTAATTCTTAAATTATATTCTAAGGGAAATACACTGGACCTTGAAATTATTTCATATACTGTATTGAGATTCTGTTCATCTGTAATTATGTGTTAATGCACCTTTGATATTTGCATCATTTCATAATTTCTTTATCTTTATTTTAGTTTATCTAAGTTAACACAGCTAGATGAGTGAAGCATCCTATCAATTTTAATCCTGTTCTTAAAATGTCATCACTACCTGCCTGCAACATAAAACTCCAATTCTCATGCCACCCAAAATTTCTGGCATAACTCTCAACTCAGCTGAAGCTGAGGGATACAGTTCTCAAAGCATATTCACATTCAGGTTGTTTTAAAGTGCATAGACTGGCCAGAATGTGCTTTCTTGTTGCCAGAATAAAGTGGACGATGCCCATTTTTGCAGATGCCTCCTAGAGGTGTTCGCTGTGAAGCTTAAGAAGAATTAATAAACGCAAGAGCTTCTGCAGATGCTGGAAATCCAGAGCAACACACGTAATATGTTGGAGGATCTCAGCAGGTCAGGCAGCATCTAGGTAAATGAATAAACAGTCTTCATTTTGGGCTGAGACCTTTCTTCAGGACTGGAAGGCAGACAGAAGATGCCAGAATAAAAAGGTGGGTGGAGAGGTATAAGGGCTAGTTAGAAGGTGACAGGTGAAGCAGAGCGAGTGGAAGGGAAGAATTGCATCCTTCTCATAAGTTGCAAAGAGTGTATGCAGGACTAAAAAAGAGCAGATTTGCATACTGGTGCTTGAACCGATCAATCCTTTAGGAATAAACCTCAGGACTTTGCTTCAGCAGAGGGGAGATTCCATTATCTTCTGAAGAACAACACTGACTACATCTCTTACGTGCTTCGCCTCTGTATGACACCTTACAATCTGTCTTCCGTGTTCCTTTAAGTCACAACAGCTCCCTTTCTCATCGTGTCTTTTTATACCATACTAATAAATTCTGTTTTTAACTGGTTCATGCCACACACTGCTAAACATTACCCGTGTTGCCAGCTAGCCTTCCATATTGCTTTAACACCAAAGAATCGGACTGATACCAGGCTTGAGCACATGAGAGTGTCCAAAAGCTTGGAACAGTGACGGAAATTGCATTTCTCTGACTTTAGAGAAGCACCTTACAGGGATGGGAAATCGTAAAACTTCAAAAAGAAAAGATAACATGATAGGCTGAGCACATAGCTGTGAGGTAAATTACATGTTTGGCTTTGAACTGCACACCTCTGTTAAATCTGGGAATTAGGACAGCTGTCACAACACATTACAGAGAGGCTGGGCAGTAGTTCTGGGCTACAAACAGCCATTCATGTCATATTTTATAGATCATCCCCAGGGAGACAAGAAACTTTGGGAGGCTGATTCATTCATTTCTAGGATCAGAATTATGTTCAGCTCTGCGGTAAAAATGTTCAGATCTGAGAAGCAAGCCCTCTGGTTAAGAGGTGCATTGGCCTTTGGGAATTGTTGCAATACATATCCTTTTACCTCTCTTTCCATCAGCCAGTGATCAAACAGTTTTTCAAGGTGAAACAGCAATTCACTTATACACTTTTTTCATTTTGGTGCATTCCACTCAGTGTTGACGATGTGGTCTTCTCTACACTGGAGAAGCCAAGTGTACATTAGATTGGGAATAACTTCACGGAGCACCAACTTTCAGTCAACAGAAGTGATCCCTGGCTTCCAGTTGTCTGTCACTTAAAGTTTCTACCTGATTCTGACTCTGACCTACCTGTCTGTTACCTCCTGCATTTTTATAACACATCCAATGTATGCTTGAGAAAAAACACCATATCTTCCATCTTGCAACATTCTGAATTTGGTATTGAGTACTTCAACTTTAGGTAACTCTTTTTTCAGTTAGTATCAAAACTGGCCATTTCTGCCAGTTGTCCATCAATGATTTTGCCTATTTTTTTTAACCTCTTCTTCAGTATATCCCACTAGCAACCCAGAAAATAGATGAAGAAGAATAATGTGCTTTTAACTATCATATCAATTGTTACGAATGTGCCGCAACTCTGAGGGGCCGAAGGGTACAAAGTAGCCCCCTCCTTTTCGAGAATCACAAGATCGCTATTAATTCGGGTCTGGGACCCAAGAAATGAGAGAGAGACGTCCAGAATGCACAGGTTTTGGAATGTGTGTCCTGGCCCCCGAAAGGCGGAACCATTGATAATGGCCATTGTCTCTTGGAGACGCAATTGTGTATTGAGTACTGTACTATTCATTGAAGCCCTCAGGGAATGACCAGAGTGGGCTGGTTGAGGGATTGCATCATCCCAACCTGATTGACATCTGAGACCCCGTGAGTAAGGATAAAAGAGGGTCTGGGGAACAACCCCTTTAGACACACCAGGAAAAACGTATGAGACCGGTGGAGGCTTGTGTGTGTGTCCATCCTTGCCCGGATGACAAGTCCTCCACGGAACGGCCTTGCTAAAGGACGAATACGGATCAAGAGTGGATAAAGGAAAGCTGGCAAGTTCTATTCTCAAAACCTCTCTCTCTCTCTCCAACAATTGAAAACCCAGCGGTCCCCAAAGGCTGAAGCCTGTATGAACTGCATGAACTGAGTGACTTTTATATTTCCATCGGACAATACATTATACCCTAAACAACGATAGAGCTATTTCTTATTGATTATTATTATACCCGCACTTTTAGAGTTAGTATTGACAATGTATATTATCTGTATGTTTGCATTGATATTATTTTTGTGTATTTTTACCAATAAATACTGTTAAAAATAGTACCATCAGACTTCAATGGACCTCTCTATCTTTGCTGGTAAGTGACCCAGTTACGGGGTTCGTAACAACTTGGGGTTCTCGTCTCGAGATTTGATACCAAATTGGGGGGCCAGTGAATCGGGCTTGTAGGTCCAAACTTGGATCTGGTTGCGCAGGTAGCCAGACGGGAAACCAGCAAAGATGGACGTGGATGAATTGAGAGAAAACCCGACTCTATGGCTAGAGGCGGCCACAAAGTCGGAATTGATAAATATTGCGAAAGGACTAAACCTCGCAGTGGTCAGGTTGTCGATGAAAAAGCGGGAGGTGCGGAGGGCCATAACTCAGTATAATATTGTGAAGAATGTGTTTTCGGCTGATGTATTGGAAAATATCCCTGAAAAGGTACCAGCTAGTGGGACGGCTCAGTTAGAGTTGGAGAAATTAAGGTTGGAACATGAAATTAAATTAAAGCAGCTGGAAGCAGCTGAAAAGGAGCAGGAAAGAGCTGAGAAACAAAGGGAGCATGCGCTCCAGCTAAAGGAGTTGGAGGTGAAGAGAGAACAGGACAGAGCTGAGAAACAAAGGGAGCATGAGCTCCAGCTAAAGGAGTTAAAAAGGGAACAGGAAAGAGCTGAGAAACAAAGGGAGCATGAAGTGCAGTTAAAACAGCTGAAAGCAGCTGAAAAAGAGAGGGAGAGAGCTGAGAAAGAAAAGGAAAGAGCCAAGAAGGAGAGGGAGGTGGAGAAACAGAGGCAACATGACTTGGATATGGAGAAGTTAAGGCAAGAGTGAAGAGCTCAAGGGTCAGACTGAGAAGAGCGGTTTAATGTTAGTCGGGAGTTGAGGGTAGTAACTCCATTCGAGGAGACAGATGTTGATAGTTATTTCTTGCTTTTTGAAAAGGTGGCAGTGAATCAGTAGTGGCCCAAAGAGCAGTGGGTGGCATTGTTACAAAGTGTGTTAAAAGGGAAGGTACAACGGGCATATGCGGCGTTGTCCATGGAGGAGGAAGAGGCGGAGAATTATGAAAAAGTAAAGGAGGCCATTCTTAGGACTTACAAATTGGTACCTGAAGCATATAGACAAAAGTTCAGAAATTTAAAGAAAGGGTGGAATCAGACGTATACCGAGTTTGCCTATGAGAAGGGTGTGCTCTTGGATCGTTGGTGTGCAGCAGAAATAGTGGAAGAGGATTTTTGGCATCTCAGGGAGTTAATTCTGATTGAGGAATTTAAAGGGTGTGTTTTGGATGATATCCGGATGTATTTGAATGAGAAGCCGAATAAGTCCATCTCTGAATTTGCTAGGTTCGCAGATGAATATGCCCTAACCCACAAGACAAAGTTTTCCTTGAATAAAAGTTACCAGAGAGACCGTGGGAACGGTAGAGAAAGCCCGCCGGCTGAGGCAGAGGTCCCGCCGGGAGCTAGTGGTAAGATTGAGGAGGAGAGGCAAGACGGCTTGACCTGTTTTAATTGTGGAAAGGAGGGACATATTGCATCTAGGTGCCTTGTTCCGAGGAAGGAGACAGGAAAATGGAAAGCAGCAGTCCCTATAGGGTGTGCTGTGGTAATCAGTAAATCGACGAGAGAGCCCCAGGTAGACAGACTACGAGAAGGGTCTGAGACATGTATGTCAAACGGAACCGTGTCTGTGAGAGAGGGAGATACACCAGTTCCAGTGCGGATCTGGAGAGACACGGGAGCTGAACTGTCATTGATTAGCAGTAAGGTACTGGATTCTGGTCGCAAGACGGGAATGGTAGCTTTGAAAGGAATAGGAAAAGGGACAGAAATGGTGCCCTTGCATAGGATCATTATAAATTGTGATCTGGTATCCGGACCAGTTGAAATAGGGGTGCGATCAGAATTCCCAAGAACTGACGTGGACGTCCTTCTTGGTAACGATTTAGCCGGTGGTAAGGTTTGGTCAGCAATGAAGCTGACGAGCCAGCCTGTGAGTGTTGAGGTCCCGCCCCTAGATTCCAAGATCTATCCCGCATGCGCGATCACTCACAGCATGTCGAGAAAGGCAGCTGAGAAAGAGACCAGTTTAAATCAGGCCAGTATCGATTTGGCCGAGATGTTTTTACCGACCCTGTACCATGAGGGTTTAGAGGGTGGAAAAACGGAGAATAGAAAAGTGAAAGAGAGTAAGGCAGAGGAGGTAGTCCTGCCCTTAGCCAGGAGAAAATTTGTAGAGGCACGAGGTAACAATCAGAAACAGATAAGGCTGTTAAAAGGTCCAGGGTTGGACACGGATGATCTGTCTGGTTTGGCAGAACTGTTTGAAGAAGTTGAAAATTCTAAAGGTGTTCCCGATAATGAAATGAGGGCAGTCCTAGATGAAAAGGATGCCATTACCTTGAAGAAGTCTGCTGGGTTGGCAGATGAGGTTGTTTCAGCCCGCGGGGTTGAGTTTACTCCGGAAGGGAGTTGCCCAGAGAGTAGCTGAGAGGATCAGGGGAATTTAGAATTTGAAAAGGGTATGGGTATTGAAAGCCTGGAAGAGGCAAATGTCCCGTTTGAGTGTGTTCAAGATGTGGATGCACGTGGTACTGAACCTAGTAATGGAGCTCAGAAAAAGACTGAGGTATTTGACTCAGTCAAAAAGGAATGCAGTCCTTGTGGGTCAGATGGACTTGGTTCAGTGAAGAAAGGGTTAACCTTGGTAATAGTGGGAAGTGAGAATTCCCAGTTGTTTGTGCTCGAAGGTGTGTTAAAAGTTAGTGGGGAGATAAAAGGTGATGATGTGAATCTAATTATTGAAGGAAAAGGAAAAAGTGTAGTTCCTAAGTTGAATGAAGAAATTTTAAAGTCTGGATTGATGTCAGAAGCAGCAACCAGGCTACAGAGACAATGGCTTGGTAACGCGGTACCTGCAAATCAATTACAGGTTGAGTTGGAATGTAAAGGTGCCCCACATGCTATTGTTATTCAAGAGTGTGGTGTGAAAAAACAGAATTCGAAATGCTGTTTGAACAAAGGGGGATCGCTTTCAGATCTCAAATTGAGAACTAATAGCCTGAAGGGTCCTGAAGAGAAAACTAGCAACTTGCTTAAACTTAAAGAATTGTGTGGAAATTCGGAAAAGGGTCTAAGTTTGGAACACATTGTTGATAAAATAACTCCTATGAAAGGAGCGGGCGAAAGCCTATTCCACACTGGTGCACAAGCTCACCACGTGGGAGTTAACTGGAAAAGGGGCGAGGGTTGATGGGATGCCATTTTTAATAGCAGGATCCGGTTTTAAGGGATTTCGGCAAAGCATGTGAATAATAAAGACAACCCCCATGGAAGATTGACTGTTAAGTTTGAAAGTAACAATAAAAATTAGTCTTTTGCATGAACTTTTGTAGTATACACGTAAGCTAAGATCACAACTCTTTAGTTTTTGTTTGCTGATGGAAAGAAATAAAAATAGGTGGTTATTAAATTGAAGTCTGATGCTACAAGACTTTAGTAAGGTACAAGATGTTAAGATATTAAAGGAAGTGACAATGTAATCGTTAACTGTTTAGATGCTGAATTGAATGTATAACTGTATTATTCTGTAGTGAAAAGAAAACTTTTGTATTGTGTTAGATTCTAAAATCCTGTAAGACTCTGTATTACTTCGTTTTTACCGATGGTAAAAACACGTTGAAGGAAGGGGGTGTTACGAATATGCCACAACTCTGAGGGGCCGAAGGGTACAAAGTAGCCCCCTCCTTTTCGAGAATCGCAAGATCGCTATTAATTCGGGTCTGGGACCCAGGAAATGAGAGACGTCCAGAATACACAGGTTTTGGAATGTGTGTCCTGGCCCCTGAAAGGCGGAACCATTGATAACGGCCATTGTCTCTTGGAGACGGAATTGTGTATTGAGTACTGTACTATTCATTGAAGCCCTCAGGGAATGACCAGAGTGGGCTGGTTGAGGGATGGCATCATCCCAACCTGATTGACATCTGAGACCCCGTGAGTAAGGATAAAAGAGGGTCTGGGGAACAACCCCTTTCGACGCACCAGGAGAAACGTATGAGACCGGTGGAGGCTTGTGTGTGTGTCCATCCTTGCCCAGATGACGTCCTCCACGGAACGGCCTCGCTAAAGGACGAATACGGATCAAGAGCGGATAAAGGAAAGCTGGCAAGTTCTATTCTCAAAACCTCTCTCTCTCTCTCCAACAATTGAAAACCCAGCGGTCCCCAAAGGCTGAAGCCTGTATGAACTACATGAACTGAGTGACTTTTATATTTCCATCGGACAATACATTATCCCCTAGACATCGATAGAGCTATTTCTTATTGATTATTATTATACCCGCACTTTTAGAGTTAGTATTGACAACGTATATTATCTGTATGTTTGCATTGATATTATTTTGTGTATTTTTACCAATAAATACTGTTAAAAATAGTACCATCAGACTTCAACGGACCTCTCTATCTTTGCTGGTAAGTGACCCAGTTACGGGGTTCGTAACACAATGCATTTGAGGAGGGCAAGGTGGAACAAGAAGATATCCGATATTACCTTTGTTGTGTCATTCGACAACTGTAAACCAGTTAGTTTTCTCTTTTCTAGTTCTGATAAAGGGTTCTAACCTGCAACTATGATTCTGTTTCTCCTTCAAAATATACCACCTGCCTGGTCTTTTTTTCTGTTGTTTTTAAATAAGTGGCTTTTTACTTACTTTTCCGTTCATTTTTGTTTTCATTTTGCGAGAGATCAATTTGTCTCTAATAAACAGCTGGGATTGATCATTTTTAGTCTTATTCCAGATGGCATTATCAATCATTATTCATACTTCTAAAACTGTGGTGTAGAAGTCAACTGCTCATTGAATTTATCACATTTCTTTCTCTGGGTTTGAGGGTATGGATATTGTTGAGAAGCCATTCGGCATCAAACTATTTGCCTTGAAAGACGCATGGTGGCTGTGTGCGATTAATGGCTGAAAGACTATGAGCATCATGCTGAGAATCTGAATTCCTATTCGTGTACTCCTCTGGCATTAGGAACCCGAGGGTTTAGCTTTTCACTTCCTGTGATTATGCCAGTTGCATTTGCCTCAAGCAGCCAGTAAGTGTCACCTGAAATCCCTTTTATTGTAATTCTGCAGTAATTAAAGTCCTCGCTGATACAAAGAAAGCAACAACTCTGGCACAATTAATGTGCAATTTATCTTATTTTGGCAATTTCCTGGTCTCATTAAATCTGAAAACAATAATCCTGAGAATATTTCAATGTGAGTGTTAAATGGGTTATCCTTTTGTTTGCCCAATTTACACAGACCTGCTGTAGGGGTGACAGATTGAAAAGTATCATAAGTGGCTGCATTATTTAAAGGAGGTAAGGTCTTTGAACATCTATAATGGACAGACAAGACCTTTACTATGAAGACCACAAAGTTTGGGGCAATATCTCATTTCAGTAAGTTTCTTGGTTTTAAGGATCTAAAATGTTGAGCTTTTGATGCAAAATTTATATATTCTGCCACGGGGAGCTGGAATTTATAATTATCTAGGGGTGAAAGTCTAGGTATTGAATCAGTGAACTTTGTGAGAATTGGTTGCTGGCAATTTAGTTCAAAAGTGAAATATGCTAGATGATGAAATATGAAATAAAATAGAGAATGCTGGAAATAGTGGAGAGGGCAACATGTGAACAGAGAAATAGTTTTAGATATTGTCTAGTTTGCTGTGTATTCCTAACATTTTTGGTTTATTAACTGGCAAATTATGTCCCCATACCAGATGGAAAAGGGTGCAGACAGCAATGAAATAGGGGCCTAAACTGGACCCCAGCAATTCTCCATTGGCATTGCTTTTGTTAAAATGGTGGAATGCTCAATAGATTGCTTCTCAAATCAGGAAATTCCAACAATCTAAAACATCACCTTTGACTGAATGGTTAGAAAAGAATAATTACTCAACTGTTAAACAGGTAAATGTTTACCTGCTTAACAGTTGAGATTAACCAGTTTAACCTGTTTGGCTTTCAAAGCTTTCAGGTTGTCAAAGCTTTGGTATCCATCACTTAATCATGCAGTCTTTACCATGGAGTTTACTGTGGCCAGTCCCAAATAGGTCCTTATGTTGGGAACAGAATACATAGGCACAAATGAAAGAGGAAATTAAACTTGAACAAGATGAAATTATACAAAAAAGAAGTCCAAGAAGGACTTCTTCCTCAGAGTAGTCAATTAACCCATCAAGCAACAGATCACTGGCATGCGGGTGGAAACGGGAATGCCTGAGATTTGAGAAAGTATGGCGTTTGTTTTATATAGGCATAATTTGTGATTTAAAATTAATTGCTTTGATCATTGTGATGAATGCAAATGCTTTGAAATCCAGTTACTTAATAGTTCTGATAAAAAACTATGTTCAATCTGCAATGTCTTTCTCCTCCTTAATGACCTCAATGATACTTCAAAAGAGGAATGTTTACAAAGATTCAATACAAATGATCGGAATTAATTTTGATTACTGTTATAAATTGATGTTCAAACATACTTTTAGACACAGAAGAAACTCAACAACTAGTCTGCATTTGGCCAGCTTGAGGGTGTTGCTCTCAAACCTGCTAACGATTTGCTCCTTCATCTTCACCATTTCATTTCACCACACTACACCTTCAAAACATCCAGCCCCAGCTCCAAATGTATGGTTTCCCACCCTCCCAGACTGCCAAATTAGTTCAGAACAGCTTTAATTGCTGAGATTTAAGAAATGTCTGAGATTTTAGATATTGCATTAAACTCTGCTGAAACACTTGCAGCCACCTTCACCCAAACAGGATCTCCACAGTTACAGACATTAGCCTTTTCTGAAGCACTCCAAGTCATATAAATGAAAGGCTGAGTGCAATGCAGATACCAAAGGTGTTAGGACCTGACAATCCCTCCTGTAACAATGGTTAGGTTAAACAAAGCCCAGGCTTCTTTGCATCCACAATAAAGGGTTCCACCAGACCAATGGTGAAGTTGTTCAAGCATGCTGGTGAATAATTCCAGCTCTTCCACAGACCTGCTTCTGTGAGACTTCCAGAGGGAAGCTAATAATTTTCTGTGCATGACATCTGGGTGAACTTCATTAACATAATTGTTTTCTGTGGCAACGTGGAAATTGTAGTGGGTCTTGGTCCTTGCTCTTTCTAACCATTGACCAACCTCTCAAAGCTCTTCATTACAGTAAATGTCAGGTCTACCAGGTGATAGTCATTGAGGAAGCTTGGGAACCTCCAACTGTAGAACTGAGAGGTTGAAGATGTCTTTTAACAGGACCAAAAGAGGCTGCAGAGGGCTGTAGACTCAAGCCAGATTCATCACAGACATAACCCTCCCAACCATAGAAGACACCTTCAAAAGGCAGTGTCTCAAGAAGGCAGCATTCATCTCTAAGCATCTTCACCATCCAGGACATGCTCTCTTCTCATTACGACCATTGGGGAGGAGGTACAAAAGTGTGAAGATCCATACTCAAAGTTTTAAGAGCAGCTTTTACCCCTCTATCATCATATTTTGCATGGTCCATGAACATTACCTCACTATTCCACGGCTGCACTTTTTTTTGGAAACGTACAGCAATTTTTTATGTCTTGCGCTGCATCACAACCACAAAACAACCAATTTAGAGACACATATCAGTGATAATAAACTTGATTCTGATTCCGATTCTAATTCTCTGGATTTCTCCAGGCTGGTGCAAAGGATATTTGTGAATCTCAAAGCCTGCAATCACTACCCTCTCAGAAATGTCATAAATGCGTCAGGAGAACAGAATCCATCACTTGTTATATCACATCACTCATTGGTACAATATATTCTGTCCATTGTGTATACTTGCATTACAAAGCCTAAGCAATGTATGCAGTGAGCTATAGGCATCTGGAAGTCTAACTAACAGAGAGCTTTAGAAGCCAAATAGTAAGTAATCTTTACCCTTGCTGTGTACTTCCTGGAATACTGACACTCAATGAAGTCCATTCAAATCACCGGTTTCATTTGTAAACATGTAGGCAGCATGGTGGTGTAGGAGATAATGCTATAATAAGCACCTGAGCTTTTTGCAAACTGCTGAGCTTGCATTTCTCTCTGTGACCAGCTGAGCTTCCACCAGTTTCCTTTCACACACAAGGATGTGCCAGCAGGTTAATTAGGTACCAGAAATTGCCACTCGATGCCGGCTAATGGAAGAAAGAACCAACGAGCAAATGATGGGCATGTGTGAAAGAGAAAATGTTGTACAAGCTCTTGGAAGTAAGGAGCAGGGGAATGAGATTGACTGGATCACACCACTTGGGGATGGTACAGACCTGATTGGCTAAATGATCTCTTTCTATGTTATAAGTACCAAACAATATAATTTCTGTCAATTGTTGGCACTGGTATTAATTTACTATCGTCATCTGTATCTAGATATAGTGAGAAGATTATTTTTGATACTGTTCATACAGATCAAATCATTACACTGCATTGAACTAGAATAATGTAAAATATTAACAATGCAGAATAAAGTGTGAAAGCCACTGAAAAAGTGCAGGGCAGGTTAACTTGCAGATGCAGACTGTTTCTCTGGATGATTCATGTGCGGATTCTGTTAGTCTTTGAAAAGGAAAATAAAAGCTGCAACAAAGTTTATTTCTAAAAGGAATAAAGCCCACATTAATGGTTTTTAAATCCTTAGTGAGAGATTTGCTTCACTTCCTGCTTTGTTTGTTTGCTTGTTATTAAGCATCAAGGGATTCTTATGATCTCAGAGAATTCCTAATCATGTGAACCAATTGACAGCATTAATGAAAATGATAATGATTCTTGAACTAACAACATTATATGTGGGGTCTAGTTTTAGAAAGATGTAACTGGGAAATAAATTGGCTTTTATCTACAAAGCTTAATATTGCATACAAAGTCCCAGTGTAATCATACATTCTTACAAAAGATGGCTATGTTCTACAATAATTTGAGTTAATTTATACTGCAGCTATGTAGAAGAGGGGGATTTAAAATCAAATTTCACATTACAAATTTCAATGTAATCAAGGTCGGAATTGAACAAAGATGAGACTTGTTTCTGCAGGGAAAAAATTGAAGTTATGGTCAACAAGAGAAAATCTGGAGATGCTGGAAATCCAAGCAACACACACAAAATGCTAAAGGAACTCAACAGGCCAGGCAGCATCTATGGAAAAAAAGTACAGTCAACATTTCAGGTGGAGACCCCAGGGTCTTCAGCTACTGTGTGTGAATTTATGGCCGATCATAAGACACTGAAGATCTGCTCATTTAAAATTTAATTTTGCAGAAGTCCATTGGAATTAGATAAATAACCACAATGTACAAATCACTTCAACACAATGATCTGCTGGGATTGTGTCCTGTGCTATGACTGGCCCCACATCACTACCAGGTACAGGGTGATGAAGGAGGCAGGTATAACAGCTTGCAGCTTAGATATGGTTTGTACAGTATATTTTAGAGAAAATCTTCAGCCAGTGGTGAGGTTGTAGATAATATTTAAAAGTGAAGCTGGCAAATGCATTGTACAGGATATCAGTGTCAGAATGGAAAGCCTTTTGTTGCTATCTTACAGGAGAAATTCTAGTTTTATGTCTCGTGAGTGTTCTGTAAGGATTCTGTGAAGATAAGAGTAGTTTTATTTATCACATGTACATCAAAACGTACCGTTAAATGTGTCTTTTGCATTGAGAACATGCTAAGAGCAGCCCACCAATGTTGCCATGATTCCAACACCAAAATAGCATGCCCACATCATTGGAATGCTGGAGGAAACTGAAGCATCCAGAGGAAATCTATGTGGTCATGGGAGAACATATCAACACCTTACAGACAGTGGTGGGAATCGAACCCTGATCAGTTATCACTAGCATTGTAAGTCAATGGTGCTAACTGGCATGTTAATGTGTCAACCTGCTATTCTATCATGCTCCTCAATGCTGCACTAAAATTCTCTAATTGTTGCTCATGAACAAAGAACTGTGAAGTCATGAAGTTTGTCACAGGCAGTGATAAAAAACAGTTTTGACACTGTGAATTGTACAGAAATGATTCCTGATGGGCATTGTTTCATGCTGAAATGACTGCTAACACATCTTCCCTGGTCTCTGTCACTTTTATGTGTGACTTGCACATTCAATTTGTAGGCTAGGTGATTATGCACCATATGATCTTCTGTCAGAAATGATTGGAATAAATGAAGGTTCTAGCATCAGCAGGAAGTCCATTACACAATACTTGGTCATCTGAATCACTGGATACAAGTGTAAAAAAATCACAGTGGAAACTGAACAATATACTTCCAAGTTGCAACAGGCAGTACGGTATTTGTAGTAACAGTCATTTACTGTACATCAGGGTCCTTATCAATATCTTCTCCAGCTAAAGTGGCATTGATTTATCAATGGTCTGATGGCTGCAGTGGAACACAAGGACATGAATTTCAACTTCGTCAGAAATTTGGGGCCCAGAATGCCCATTACTGCACATCTTCTCCCTTACCTGCAACATGTAAAGATTCCTGGATAATAGAAGAGATTTTAACTCTTTTGTGTGTTCAGTTGATATGTAACCACAGACTCTGGATCATTGATGGGTTTGAGGAAATGAAATGATTTTTTTTAGGTAAAAAGTGAAGAGCATCAACAGTGACAGGAGGTGGTGAAGGGAACTGCGCTCTGATCCAACAGCATATGTTGAGTTAAAAAATGGTAAAGGTTGAATTTCTCTGCCAAAGTATCTTAAGCTGTGGCATATTAATGTTCAAACAAAGTCTACACATTGAAAGCATCTATACTCTTTCTACTTCTAGCAATCTGAAATGATACCACACCTAACAACTTTTACAAGGTGTATAGATCCGATCTTAATATTCACTCATTCTCCTCTTGACCAAATTGCAATGTTCCCCTGACTTCAGTTCTTCCATGATCCCAGCTTCTTCCTGAAATAAATCTTTATTCTGCGTTATCATCACCCAATGCTGATCTCCCCTGACATCAATGTATTATAATTGCCTCCAAAATAAATATCTGCTACTGAGGCTTCTGCTGAATTTGAGCCTCCTGCATGGCGTTCCTTCAACATCACTGATAATCTACCAGGCCCAACACATTGATGCATCACAAAGACAGCCCATAGTAACTCTGTTTGGTTAAGAGTTTGAGGAAAGTGGGTATGCCATCAAAGATTCCTGCGAATTTCTACAGATGTATGGTGGAGAGCTGCTTCCTATCTTGCAATATTTTGTTTTGTAACTATAAACTGTAATAATTTGTTGTCCCATGCTCAAGTCCTGTACATATAAATACAGGGAAAAAGTTGTTACTAGAGTTCTGACATCAGGGAATACTTGCATATTATTAACTGGCTATTTTTTCTGTCAGCAAGTAACCCAATAATCTTCACACCACTAATATTTATTTTGTATTATAACAGTAATCTAGTAAAATCACCAGCAGATGGCCTGTGCTTCAATTAATTTGTTCTGGTTGTACAGACAGTATCAAATAAATTGTAGATTGCTTTGCAAAAAAATGTATAATTGGAACATGTGGTGAACTAAGCTATTTACTCCCTGCACAAATGGACTGCAATTACAATGTTTCTCCAATGTAAAGCCCCCAGAAATAATCAGGTCAGCAGGTGGCACCATCCTCAACACTAAAGCTGCTGGGTAGAAGAATAACAATTTCTCAAATATCTGCTTTTGGATTCCATCTTTAGGAAGGTTTTAATGTCCCATTTTATGACAAATTCACAAGCGTCACACTGGCTGTTCTATGTGCAACTGCCAGAGAGTGATTTATGCTCTCATCGTTGCTTTCCACCTCTCAGCTGCATTTTATTTTTCATATTTATCAAGGTCAGTGAGTAAAGGGCACACGTTATTTATATCGACTGCATGAAAGGCAAAATTAATCTCCATAACATAGTCAGTGGAAGTTTCCAGTTCGTGCATGAACAGGAAAAACAAATGCAGTTGCAGATTACTTTCAAAATTCAGAGTGATTGTTGTCATTACAGGTTTGGGATATGGTACGAAGATCTCAGATAGCAAAAGCAAAATTCCTTTTATGTATCCGATGAAATGGGATACGAGTCAACTGATAGCAAAAAATAAAGGCAGTTTATTAAGTAGAACTAACACATGGTCCTTACAGAGTACTGTAATGTTATGATGCTCAAATGTAACCAGCTTGTTCTGAAACAATTTAAGATCGTTGTTTGTTTTAGACTGTAAGACATGAAGCAGAAATAGGCCATGTGTGCTCGGCCATTCCATCGTGGCTGATTAATTATCCCTCTTAACCCCATTCTCCAGCCTTCTCCCAGTAACCTTTGATGCTCTGATTTATCAAGAATTCAACCTCCGCTTTCAATATACTAAATGACTTGGGCTCCACAGCCATCTGTGACAATAAATTCCACTGATTCACCACTCTCTGACTAAATAAACTCCTACTCATCTCTACTCTAAATGCCTCCAGTCTGAGGTTGTGCCCTCTGGATTGAGACTACCCCAATATAGAAGCATTCTCTCTTCATCCACTTTACCTAGGCCTTTCAATATTGGATAGGTTTCAATGAGATCTTTGTCATTCTTCTAAACTCCAGCGAGTACAGGACCAGAGCCATGAAATGCTCCTCATAAGTTAACCCTTTCATTCCTGGAACCATTCTTGTAAACCCTCTCTGGACTATTTCCAACCCCAGCACATCTTTTCTTAGATAATGGGCCCAAACCTGTTCACAATACTTCCAGTGTGGTCCGACCAATGCCTTATAAAGTCACAGCAATACAGTTTCCTTTTGTATTCTAGACCTCTCAAAATGAAGGTTAACATTGCATTTGCCTTCCTTACCATCGACTCAACCTACAAGTTAACCTTTAGGAAATCCTGCATGAGGACTCCCAAGTCCCCCTACACTTCTGATTTTTGAATTTTCTCCCCGTTTAGAAAATAGTCTAAATAGTCCTTCAAACAAAGAGCACGACCATACACTTCCTTACACTATAGTCCATCTGCCACTTCTTTGCCAATTCTCCTAATATGTCTAAGTCGTTCTGTAAACTCCCTACTTCCTTAACGCTACTTGCCCCTCCAACAATCTTTATCTCATATGCAAACTTTGCCACAAAGCCATCAATTCTGTCATCCAAATCATTAACAACGAACTTGAAAATAAGCAGTCCCAACACTGACCGAAGCAAAACACCACTAATCACTGACAACCAACCAGAAAGGGCTTCTTTTATTCCCATGGTTTGCATCCTGCCAACCTTTATTGTTTTGATGAAGCAATAATTCTCATTTCAGATGACTTCACAGGGGAAACATGGACACCCTCCATTCTAAATGTACCATTTCATGTGTGCCAATGTCTTTTAGGTTCTGAGTGTTGGTTAAGGTTTCCATAGTGTGAATGTAAATTGAGATGAAACTTTATACCATTCTCACTTAAACTCACAGTGAACTTATACCATTCTCACTATTAAAAGAAGATTTCCACAGAGAGACTGGTAATGATTTAGGGACATTGCCAAAGCTATTCATTGTACATCCTAACAAATTACAATATATTAACAGCAACTCAGTATTGTACTGGTTAAGTTACTGGAATAATACTATAGGACTGAACTACTAGCATTGAGAAATTGTAAATTAATTAAAAATAACTAGGATGCTAAATATAAAAATAAAGCTTGCGTCAGTAACAGTGACTGTGAAGTTATCAGATTGTTCTAAAAGCTCTTTTGATATACTTGTTTTCCTCCAGAATAAAAATCTACCCTATTGCTCAGAAGAGGTAATGGCTTAACTGGACTAGCATGATGTGGTTAACTCTTAACTTCTCTCTGAAAAGATCCCACAAAACACTCAGTTTGGGAGGATATCTTAATCCTATAGAGGAATGATTTTTTTTTAATCTGCTTGTCCTCCCCAGTATGAAATATTGAAGTCTTGATCAGTTAAGTGCCTTGCATTAGTAGAAATACTTATTTTAATATTTAAACACTGTGGATGCTAGTTGTAAAACTTAGCTCTGTTCTTTCTGTACACTTGCAATATATATCTACAAATGGTAGAAGCACTTGGGCCAATTGTCAAGAGTAGGTAGAGTTGCAGTATGGGTTAGGTGCCTGCATCATAAACAAGAAGCCCAGAATGCAATTGTGATATGTTGCCAAAAAATAAAAAGAACATAAGAAATGCCGGTGATAAAGTTGCAGATCTAAGTTCTTGTCAAGGTGATAATTATTCTAAATGCTGTCAATCTGCAGATCAAAAAGAAAAGTCAAAGAATGGAACAGAGTTCCAGTGATATTAGTGGAGAAACACAAACCAAAAGGAATGTCAGTGGGCTGGAGAACTGAAGTGGCTGGTAAATGGAAGTTCACGGTTATCCTGGTGGATTCAATGCAAATCAATCGTCCAACTGCCATTTGTGTTTTCCAATATAGAGAAGGACAGAGATAGAGGACAGGTATGGCATAACCCATAGTTGGATGGGGAAATGCCATCAGAAGGGAAGAGGTCAGTAGAAATGGAAGAATGAACTGGGGAGCCATGGAAGGAATAGTCCTAGCAGAATGCTGAAAGGGGAGGGGAAATGAAATGTAATGTGGCTGAGGTGAAACTTCTTGAAATTTTGTTGACTTCCTATGGTATTACATAACCAGACACATCTTCTTCCCCTCTTTACCTTCAAAATTCGCTCTCAGTACAACTTCCCATGCAACAAAAGGAGATGGAAGGCATACCACCTTCACAATTGCCTGTAATCACTTTATTTATTCCATCATCACTGATTTGACTGGGCCTTTGTTTCAGTTTGTTATTTTTCTGCCTCCAGCTGCACCAATCACATGCATTCCCTCTTTTCATTCCTGATGAAGTTCTTTGTCCTGAAATGTTGACTAGGTTTCTATTGCCACAACTACTTTGCTTCTTATTTTCAGCATCTGCAGTGTTCTGCACCCACCAGCCAACATGAGCCAAATCCCAAAATATGTGAAGAACAGTTGCTGGATTGAACATGAATTAATATTGAATTTATGATGAAGGCTCTTTAACCCAAATGCTGAAATAAGCCATGGATGTAAAACACAGAAATAACATTTTGGAGCATCTTAACATCCTCATTATTTGCCCAGTTAGAATTGTCTTCAAGTTTTGATCAGTTTTACTAGTTAGATTGAGGCTTTAATGATGAAGAAAAAAGGGAAGGACTGAGCTGGATCATATAAGTATTGTTTCTTCACAAAAGAAAACATTCATAAACTCTTGGACAGAATGGGTACAAATCTTAAATGGGTAAGTAGGAATAAGCAGGAGGGAAATTTGGTCAGATTCCTGAGTGCAATTGAATATCATGAATGTAATGAATAATTATTCTGCTTTATTTAATTGGCTACTAATGTCATTTTGGCCGAGGTGAGGCAAAAAGCAGGCAGTGATGAAGTGTACTGTTGTAATAGTTGCTGGAACAGATAAAAATCTGGATTATATTTCTCACTGACATATACACATCTGCAAAATATTTGATAGAGTTTGCTGCCTGATGGGTTTCAGGGTATTGGGCATTAAAATATCAACATCTGATAAAATATAAATTCATATCTGAATTATTGTGCTGAATTGTTCTGCCCTAACATACATTCTGATGATTGAGCAGCACCTATTGGGGATAAGGAATACAGAGTTTCGTCCGGACACATTGACATTTCTTTTTCTCCTCTCACTGAAACTGTTCGATTAACTGAGTTCTTCCAGCAGATTGTATGCTGCTCCAGATCACAGCTTGTCTCTCATGTCTCTATTATACGGTATCGTTTTAAGACAGGAAAGAAAATAAAGCTAGCAAGAATATAGTTCAGAGTAAAGGCGGTAACATTTAATGTTATCAGGAGACCTGTGGCTTGCCATAAAGCATTGAGCTTCCAGGGTTTTTGAACACCTGTATTTACTAATCAATATCATAACTAAAGTTGCTAAGCCTTTGTGTTTTGTTTTAATCTCATCAAGTTAATTGCGGCTGGTGCATGTTTCCCACAATTTATGATTACTTAAACAGGACTCTGATTCAGTGCCTTAGTGGGGTCATTATGTCGGAGAGGATGAATTGCCTCATGGTGTCACTCAGACACTCCTCTGAGGTTCTGATTCTGACATCTGTACTCTTGTTTTCTTCTCTTCCTGGGGATACTGCCATTCCTCTGCACCGTGTTCCAGTCTTTCGAGAGTGCACACAACAAATGTACTCTTGTAAATTTATCAAGTATCATATTTCTAGCAAATTTTAGTTTTAGACTCAATAATATTACTTGAAACGCTGTATTTCTTTTACATTTGATCATACTGAGGCAGCTACTAGAATGTCCAAAAATGCAGAATTCAGCTGAGAACCTGGTTCCCAACACACTTGCAGGGCAACGTGAGAAATCTCTTAGCACAACCAGCTCACTTCATGCACAGAATGGCTTTGACAGCTGGTAAAGTCCATTGGCTGTTAAATTGTCACTCCAGTTAAATATTTGTGTATGCCTTTGACAGTGACAAACATTCAAAAGCTTTAGAAACTATCTCAATTAACATGTTCCAATTTTTAAAAAATAAAGCACATGTAAAAACAAAGGCAGTCAATTAAAAACATTTTAACCAACTGAATTTTAAAAAATTATACTTGTCTTTCTCCCAAAGGTTGATTTCACCTGCTGTTTTTAATGGAGCTGT
This sequence comes from Hemitrygon akajei, assembly GCF_048418815.1. Lineage (NCBI taxonomy): Eukaryota > Metazoa > Chordata > Chondrichthyes > Myliobatiformes > Dasyatidae > Hemitrygon > Hemitrygon akajei. The sequence continues at coordinate 34,794,869 of NC_133134.1, read as the reverse complement.
TGTGCTTGAGCATGGTTTAATAGGAAGCAGGGTCATTGGGTGAATTTCACAGCCTGAAGAGTGTCATGTCTTTGGAAGTTCATGTTTTCCCAAGGGATTCTGTGGAGACTTCAGGACTTCTGAGAAATCAGATGAAGTTGTCAGAATGAGTACTGATAATGGAAATGATGGTCTGCTTCATTAAACTGTAACATATTTGACTATTATTAACAAAGTACATCAAATTAGGTTTTTGATGTTTGAATTATTTGAGACTTTCTGTAGAACTCTGGGTGCTGTCTACAGGCAAGTTTTCAATTAGTGGGGTTTAGGGAGTGTGATTGTCATAACTGAAGAAGAGGGTCACTTGACATATGGTACCAAAGGAATGCATTGTTTTTCCTTTGATTGGACAAGTGATTCTTACCTTCTACCTTATCTATGTCTCTCATAATGTTCAGCCTTTTCAATCTAAAGATAATAAACCCAGATTATCCGGTCTCTCCATCCTAAGCAACGTCCTGGCGAAACTCCTTGGCACTATTTCCAGTGCAATAAAGTTTTTCCTATGAAAATCAAGTAAAAGCTACTGGACATCTAAAATAAAAGCAGAAAATGTTGGAAGCTTGTCTCTCAAAACTTATTTGCATTATTTCCTTCTGACTCTTGGTTGGTTTACTGGCCTGTAATTACCTGGCATATCCCTGCTTCCCTTTTTGAATAAAGGTATTGGATGTGTTGTCCTCCAGTCTCTTCACCTGTCACCAGAGAAAAAGTGACTGCAGGATATTTGTTTTAGAGTCCCAACCATCACGTCCCTTCCCTCTCAATGATATATCTTATCAAGCTGTGGGGATTCATCTACCTCTAAACCTGTTAAAACAACAGAAGCTTCCTTTTCAATAGTATTTTATTATAGAATTCCTCAAGCAACCTCCATAAAATTCCCAATAGTTATGCCCTTCATGGTGAATACTTCAGGAGACGTATTCATTTAAAACCAGGTTGTTTCAGATACCAACATCTGCAGTCTCTTGCATTTTCATATACAAGACCATAAGACTGTATGGTAAAGGAGCAGATGTAAGCCATTTGACCCATTGAGTCTGCTTCACTATACTATCATGGCTGATCCATTATCCTCTCAGCCCCAATCTCCCGCCTTCTCCCTGTATCCCTTCGTTCACTGACTAATTAAGAATCGATCAACCAGTGCCTTAAATATAGCTAATGGCTTGGCCTCCACAGCTGCCTGAGGCAATTAATTCCACAGGTTCAGTACTCACTAGCAAAAGAAACTCTTCATCTCCATTTTAAATGAATCCGATATTCAGAGACTGTGCCCTTTCCCCCACCATAGGAAACATCCTTTCCACATCCATTATACCTTGGCCTTTTAACATTAGACATGTTTCAATGAAATCCCCCCTCATCCTTCTGAAGTCCAGTGTGTACAGGCCCAGAGCCATCAGGCGCACTTCTAGCTTCATGCACAGGTTGCCACTTCTGTTTCTAAACTTAACCTTATTTGCAGCTTAAACTTAATATTCATTGTGGAGGCAAGCAAATGCCCATACCTACTGTATTGTCCCTGTGCTCACTCTGCCTGATCCCATCTACTGAAGGGAAAGCTGATGAAATCTACTTCAGTCTGCTTAGTGGGTTCCCTCTCAATCACTGTACTGAAATATTGCACAAACGACACCAGGACAGAAAGATAGTCCTGACGCTCATAAGCTGAGTGTGACTGCTGTATTTAAGGTTGCAGGAAGTCACAAGTCCCAATCACCACAAAGGTGCAGTAAAATAGCACGGTTTCATGGTAAGCCAGGTTAGTGAAGATTTAGAAAGCAAGATTTGCTATTTTGGAGGCCAGGGAGGTTGAAGGTATAAATATAAATGAATTTTATGCACTGTGCTCTTTTGACGTTGTTTGGAGTATTTCGCATTGAAATGAAGGTATTCAGCAAACAAAAATACCACTGGTAAGCCAGATGTCAGACTTATGGAAGGACACAAAGACACGGAAATGTGTGCATCATTTTACCAGCCCTGGTTAAGCAAATTTTTGACTGCACGGCAATGGTTTCTCGGAGTGCTGTGAATTAAGGCCAATGTAGTTTGAAAGTCAAGTAAATGGAATGTAAATAGTAATTGCAGGCTAATGGAGAAACTTGGAAGTTCTGCTCCATGAAATGTAGTAGGTTAACACGCTGGCACAGCGATGAATAAAGGCAAATAATATGTTGGCATCTGTTGCAATTGGGTTGCTATGCAAGGATAAATCTTGATGTTATTTTGGATGAGATCACATATGGAGTACTGTGCACCAGTTTAGCCTCTGTACCTGAGGAAAGATATATCTGCTATAAATGGAGCCATATCAGTTTACAGCATTAATTTCTTTGAGGGGGTTGCATACCCAGGATAGAGAGGATAGGATGAATGTATGTGCAATGGAGTTTAGAAAGGCATGGAAAATGAAATAAAGTTCTATGAAAGATTGACAGTATAGAAGCTATTTCCTCTGAGAGTCTATAAATAGGGAGTATTATCTCAAACTAAGGACTCTATCATTTAGGCCAGAGAACAGAAGAAATGTCTTTATTCAAAAGGCTATAAACCTTTGGAATTCACTGCAAAAGCGTTTGGATATTTGGTTATTTCATTGTACCTAAGGCTGAAATCAATAGGTGTTTGGGCATAATGGGAATCGAGGGAGTTGAGGATCAGATAGAGAAAAAAGGCTTGAAGGCTCTATGACTTCCTTGTATTATTGATGTATTAGATGTTTTTGTCTTCTAACACAAACGCAGATGTTTTCATGACAAGGTTGTTTATTTCAGAGATACTAGTTGAGGGATAATGTTTGGGATAGCTTCTCATAGATCAACATAGTACAACTTTCCACGCTTAATATAAAGTCTTAAAGCTGTTGATCCTGTGTTTTCATCATAAACAAATGCAGCACTACGCAGCTGAAAATTGATAATATGATACTAATGTTTTAAAAAGATCCCATTTTGGGAATAAGTGAAAATTATCAGTTCATGCTTGCTTAGAAATTTCAGAAGGAAATATTAAGATCGGAACAAGGCCAAGTCATGTCTTGTCCATTCACACAAACATGTCCAAGATACTTAATTGGTCTTCTGATCTATTTCAACTTTACCGACAATTTTCTATGGCCTTCTTTGATACAAATATAGTCCCAAGTAATGCAGAGATCATCATTGAGACAGTTCTGCTGGGGTTCTGTTGGTGCTCACTTTGAATTAAGATGAAAGGTAAGTTGGATTCTGTAGTCAGCCGTAATCCAAGCCCATCTCTCAGATATGTGTTTCCTCGCAGTTAGAAACCTTAAGCAGATGAAATTCTTATTGTTTGCATGTATTCCCACAAATCTGGTTTATTTATGACTCTTAGAAGTGTACCAGGTGCCACTGCAAAAAGTACATTTTGTATGTGAATCTAATGTATTTGTTTCTAAGAGGAAAATTCTAAATTCAATTGAAATTTGAAAGATAAATTAAGTTCAATTCAGTTCAATTAAAAATTCAATAATAAAGACAGCAGATGCTGGAGATTTGAAACAAAAACTGTGGAAACACCAAAACAAGTCAAGCAGCATCTGTGGAAAGAGAAACATTCTGAAGTTTCAAAGTTCAGAAAGTGATGAAAAGAAACCTATTCTGATGAAGTGTCCCAGACTGAAACAGATCTGCTGAGTGATTCAAACATGTTCTGCTTTTGAATTGAATTGATAAATATCTGAGCATTCAAGATGGAGTACCCAACTGCATCTTCAGCTGGCATCAACAACCCTTGGAATACTGAATATAGCTGCTGATCATATGTCATATCTTGAAGAAACATAGAAACATAGAAAACCTACAGCACAGTACAGGCCCTTCCACCCACAATGCTGTACTGAATATGTACTTACTTTAGAAATATACCTAGGGTTACCCACAACCCTCTATTTTTCTAAGCTCCATGTACCTATCCAGGTGTCTCTTAAAAGATCCTATTGTATCTGCCTCCACCACTGTCACCAGAGACCATCCCACACAGTCATCACTCTCTGCGTAAAAAAACTTACCCCTGACATCTCCTCTGTTCCTACTTCCAAGCACCTTAAAACTATGCCCTCTCATGTTAGCCATTTCAACCCTGGGAAAAGCCTCTGATTATCCACACAATCAATGCCTCTCATCATCTTGTACACCTCTATCAGGTCACCTCTCATCCTCCGTCGCTCCAAGGAGAAAAGGCCGAGTTTACTCAACCTATTCTCATCAGCCATGCTCCTAATCCAGGCAAAATCCTTGTAAATTTCCTCTGCACCCTTTCCACATCCTTCCTGTAGTGAGGTGACCAGAACTGAGCACAGTACTCCAAGTGGGGTCTGATTTGGGTCCTATATATCTGTAACATTATCTCTCGGCTCTTAAGCTCAATCCCACAGTTGATGAAGGCCAATGCACCGTATGCCTTCTTAACCACAGAGTCAACCTGTGCAGCAGCTTTGAGCATCCTATGGACTCTGACCCCAAGATCCCTCTGATCCTCCACACTTGCCAAGAGTCTTACCATTAATACTATATTCTGCCATCATATTTGACCTACCAAAATGAACCACCTCACACTTATCCGGGTTGAACGTTCCTTAGACTCCTGATTTTCCTTGCCAGCCTTTGCTTTATTAATAGTCTTCAAGTGCCTGGCACATCTCTGCCTGTTTCAGATTAACCCTATTTTCTTGCTTGAATAATAGATTCCCATAATCTAGTCATCTGTTTTAATGTCTGCATGTTACACTGATGAATGTTAACATTTATGTTCATGGAAACACCATAAATGTCTGCTTCAAGCCTGAACATTGCTGTAATATCATGCCTGTTAGTAAAAATCAGATTCTGATTCTGAATAACAAATTTCATGACACATGGCAGTGATATGTACAAAAAGAATGGGTTACACCTGAACCTAAGGGGGACCAATATCCTTGTTGGCAAGTTTGTTAGAACACTTGGGAAGGGTGTAAACTAATTTGGCAGGATGATGGGAACCAGACTGATTGGGCTGAGGATAGGGCAGTTGGTATGCAATTAGATGCAGTGTGCAGTGAGACTATCGGGAAAGAAAGGCAAATGATAGAGCAAATTTGCAGTCAGTGGATGAGTTGCAATGCAACAGGGGGACAAAATCATAGTATATGGAATAAGGTAGATGATCTTGTAGTATATTTAGAGATTGGCATGTATGATGTTGTGGGTATCACTGAGTTGTAGATGAAAGGAGGTTATAGTTGGGAGCTTAACATCCAACAGTTCACAGTAGATAGAAATAAGAGGCAAGTAGGCACAAGCATGGCTCTGTTGGTAAAAAGTAAAATAAAATCCTTAGAAGGAGGTGACAAAGGATCAGAAGATGTGGATTCCTTGTTGATAAAGTTTAAAAACTGCAAGGGTAAAAGAACCCTGATTGTAATTACATACTGGCCTCTGAACAATAGCCAGGATGCTACTTTTAGCTACAAATTACAATGGGAGATAAAGAGGCACATCAAAGTGGCAATGTTATGATAGTCATGGGGGATTTCATTATACAGGTAGATTGGGAGATTTAGTTGGTGCTGGATCACAAAAGGAGTAATTTGTAGAATGCCTATGAGATGATTTTTTTAGAGCAGGCCATGGTAGAGCCCACTAGGGGATCAGCTATTCTGGATTGGGTGTTATGTAATGAACCTGAGTTAAGAGAGCTTAAGGTAAAGGAACCCTGAGGAGTGGAGATCATAATATGATAGAATTCACCCTACAATTTGCAAAAGAGAAGTCAGATGTATCAGTGCTACAGTGGAGTAAAGGGAATTGCAGAGGCATGAGAGATAAGCTGGCCAAAGTTGATTAGAAGGGGACACTAGCAAGGATGATGGCAGAACAGCAATGGCTGGGGTTTCTGGAAGCAATTTGGAAGGCATAGGAAAGATACATCCCAAAGCTGAAGGAGTACTCTAAAGAGAGGATCGTAGATGATAAGGGAAGTCAAAAGTCAAAAACTGCACATAGCAAAACAAAATTTGATAGCAAGGCATAGGATTGGGAAGCTTTTAAAAACCCTCACAAGGCAATTTTTAAAAAGTCATAAAGAGAAAAAAAAATGAAATATGAAGGTAGCCTATTCAATAATATAAAAGAGGATACAAAAGATTTTTCAGATATATAAAGAATAAAAGAGAGGCCAGTGTGGATATCAGATCACTGGAAAATGACACTGGGGAGGTTGTAATGGGGTACAAAGAAATAGCGGATGAACTTCATGAGTACTTTACGTCTTTCTTCACTGGGAAGACAGGAGCAAAGTGCCAGAAATGGAGAGAGCTTAAGGAGCAAAAGTGAGTATTGTTGCTATTAATAAGGAGAAGGTGTTTCAGAAGCAGAAAAGTTCAAAGGTAGATAAATCGCTTGCACTAGATGCACGACACCATCAGGCTCTGAAAAGGCAAACTGATGAGATTCTGAAGGTATTAGTAATGATCTTTCAGGAATTACTAGATTCTGGAAAGTTTCGGTAGGACTGGAAAATTACAAATATCACTCCATTCTTTGAAAAGGAAAATAAATTATAGGCCACCTAGCCTGGTGTCAGTAGTTGAAAAGATGTTGGAGTCTATTATTAAGGGTGAGGTTTCAGGGTACTTGGAGGGACATGGTAAAATAGGCTTAAATCAGCAGAGGGAATTTTGCCTGACAAATCTATTGGAATTCTTTGAGAAAATAACAGGCAGGATAGACAAAGGAGTCAGTGGATGTTGTTTATTTTGGATTTTCAGAAGCCTTTTGACTAGGTGCCGCACGTGAAGCTACTTAACAAGATAAGAGCCCATAGTATTACAGGAAAGATACTAGCATGGATAGGAGATTGGCTGATTGGCAGGAAGCAAAGTATGGAAATAAAGGGGGCCTTTCCTGGTTGGCTGCCAGTGACTATTGGTGTTTTACAGGAATCGATGTTAGGACAACTTTATTTCACTTTATTTCACATTATATGTCAATGATTGTGACCGCGTTTGCAGACAATATGAAGATAGGTGGAGGGGCAAGTTGTGTTGAGGAAGCAGATTTAAGGACTTAGACAGATTGTGAGAATGGGCAAAGAAGTGGCAGATGGAATATAGTTCAACAAAGTGCTTGGTTATGCACATGGGTAGAAATATTAAAGGTGTGGACTATTTTTTAAACAGGGAATATATTAAAAAATCAGAAATGCTAAAGGACTTGGGGGTCCTCATGCAGGATTTAGTAAAGGGTAACTTAGAGTTGAGCTGGTGGTAAGGAAGGCACATGCAATTTTTGAATTTATTATGAGTGGACTAGAATACAAAAGGAAGGATGTCATGCTGAGGCTTTTTAAGGCAATGGTCAGACCACACCTAGAATATTCTAAGCAGATTTGGTCCCACGATTGAAGAAAAGATTTGCAGGCATTGGAGAGGGCCCAGAGGAGGTTCACAAGAATGATCACAGGAATGGAAGGGTTAACATATGAGGAGCATACTCTCGGCCTGTACTCACTGGAATTTAGAAGATGAATGGGGATTTCATCAAAAATTGAAAGGCCTTGAGAGAGTGGAAGTGGAGATGATGAGATGATGTTACTTATAGTGGAGCCATCTAGGACCAGAGGGCACTGCCTCAGAATAGAGGGATGTCCATTTAGAACAGAGATGAAGCTAAGTTTATTTAGTCAGGTGACAGTGTATCTGTGGAATTTATTGCCACTGATAGCTGTGGGGACTCAATGGGTCATTTAGCCTAATTTTGCTCCTATGTCTTATGCTCTTTTAGATTTTAAACCTGATTCTGATACAATCTTATACCTTTAGATGGTGCTACAGGATAAAATTATACAGGAGATGAAGGCTTGAATTAAACAATAATCAATAGAAAGGGTGCGAATGTAAGCTTTCAATCTGGATTTAAAGCATTGCCTAGCTGAAGCTGACTCTGGCAGATCTATATTATTGAGCTGCACTTTCCAGATAGTGATGCATAACTATTTCTAAAACTAATTGCACAACTGAGGACATGGTTTGCAATTGATTGAAGAAGATTTTCAAACATTGCTGAGGAAAGATCCAAGTCAGTTCTAAAGGAAAAGTGATTAGTGTTGTAGACATTCCTCGTGCCTAGACTCTTTTGTAAATAATACTGCAACTTTTGTGTCAATGAGTTTACAATGTCGTGGTGAAGTCAGGACCTTGAGTTATAGCAAGTGCGATGATTCTTTCCGTCTCGGATGAAACTTACTCCAGTCCTATAAGCTTGATCCAAAATACTTTCTGCAAAGTACCTCAACACAAACGAACACTGGATATGTAAAGAGTGCTACTTCCTCAATTCTCTTTGAAAGGGCTTTCTGAAATTAAAAATAAACTGCATATATTAGATAAGAGCTGGATAAGAGCATATATTAGATTAGAACTGGAAAATGCTGGGAAACACTTAGCATGTTCAGACAGCATTTGTGGAAAGTCTGACAGGACCAGATTAATATGCAGGTTTGGTTGGGTGCATGGTCTAATGAAGAATTTGGTTTTGGATTCTGCTGTGCCAATCAGTTCAATACTTCTTCCAGACAGGGATGCATGGCTTAGTTTTAGCACATATGTCCTCTCTTCCTGATCAATGTTTGGTGCTTCATTCTCAGCTGGATCTATAGCATGTTTAAGATTGTTACATTTATGGCAATCATCAGGTTTGTCCACTGATCAGGTTTAGATTGGATTACATGTGAATAAGTCGAGGCTTGGTTTTAATTTTCTAGTTCAGTTATCTCAATACTGTATTTTAAATTATTAATGAAACTGCACAAAGAAGGAGTGCCACATTAGTACTGAGTCTTGCAAAGGTAATCGAAACTCTTAATGTAAAATGGGCATTAATGGATAACCTGGCAACAACACATCCTTTAGTCTTAGTGCATGGAGTTGAAGATAGAGCTAGTGTATTGTATGTAATTGGCAGACTATCCAATTATAATCTACTTAAACAAACAAAGGTCAGAATGCATTGCTCAGCTCCTCAAGCCCACTTTGCAAATTAGTAAAATCAAGACTAATCTGATAGTAAATTCATCTCTAAGCCATTCAAACTATCAGGTTGTTCCACCATTCCATCATGGCTGGTATATTATCTCTCTCAATCCCATTCTCCTGTCTTCTCCCTGTAACCTTTGACACACTAATTAATAACATATCAACCCCCACTTTAAATATATCTAAGGACTTGGCGTCTACAGCCACCTGTGGCAATGAATTCCACAGATTCACGACCCTCTGGCTAAAGAAGTTCTGCCTCATCTCTCTTCTGCACAGACATTCCTCTATTCTGAGGATGTGCTCTCTGGTCCTAGACTCATCGACTTTAGAAAACACCCTCTCCACATCTACTCAATCTAGGCCATTCAATATTCGATAGTTTTCAATGAGATTCTTCCTCCTCCTTCTAAACTCCAGTGAGTGTAAGCCCGGAGCCATTTAATGCTTCTCATACCTTAACTCTTTCATTCCCGGAATCATTCTTGTGAACCTCCTCTGGACCCTCCCCAATCTAACACATCTTTTCTTAAATCAGGAGCCCAAACCTGCTCACAATATTCGAAGTGTGGTCTGACCATTGCCTTATAAAGCCTTAGCATTCCATCCTTGCTCTTGTATTCTAAACTCTCTTGAAATGCATGCTAACATTGAAATTGCCTTCCTCGCCACTAACTCAACATGCAAGATTTAGAGAATCCTGCACAAGGACCCCCAAGTTCCTTTGCAACTCTGTTTTTTTGAATTTACTCCCTATTTAGAAAATACTGGATGCCTTTATTCCTTCCACCAAAGTGTATGACCATACACTTCGCTATGCTATGTGACCCTAGGTTCAGCTAGCGGCTTAATCTAGGGAAAGACGGTCCCCGGCCCAGCCAAACTTAAGAACTCTTCTTCGGGTGGATGCTGTGTGATGTGTTCCCCTGTTACAAATCAGTACCATGAAGTAGCAAACAGTACACAATTGGCAATTAAACGATTGAACTTTATAATTCTTAATTTGACTATATCGTAAAGAAAACAAAAAAAAGGGCCCATTCTCATGAAACAGTCTAATGCACAACGTTGGAGCTCCCTGTTTTCCTGTCTGTTTGTTCTCCATTGATTTCCTGCTCCAAGTGTCAACTCCCAACCCCGTTCCAAGTCCACTCCGTCCTGCAATTTATGACTTCCCCATTCTGGCAGCTTCTCTCTCCATCTTCTGCTGAACAAATGACTACAAAACCTTCGCTCAGGCACACAAGAATGAAAAACATCTCCCCTCATTGGCCGGCGTGCATTCCAAAGCACCCATTATCTCTAGTCATAACCCAAACACTGCGTTACAGAGAAACTATTACATTAGCAGGGAAACCTTTCCCAGGTTGTTACAACTATATTCCATCTGCACTTCTTTGTCCATTCTCCCAATCTATCTCAGTCCTTCTGCAGGCTCCTTGCTTCCTCAACACTACCTGCCTCTCCACATATATTTGTATCATTGGCAAACTTGGCCACAAAGCCAACAACTACATCATCCAACTCATTAGCATATAAGGTGAAAAGATGCAGTCCCAACATGACCTCCTGCAGAGCAACACTGTTCACCAGCAGCCGATCAGAAAAGGACCTCTTTATTCTCTGTCTTTGCCCCCTGCCAATTAGCTAATCTCTTATCCATGCCAGTATCCGTCCTGTAATGCCATGGGTTTTTGTCTTGTTAAGCAGCTTCATGTGCGACACGTTGTCAAAGGCATTCTGAAATTCCAAGTAAACAACATCTTTTGTCTATCCTGCCTATTATTTCCTCGAAGAATTCCAGCAGGTACATCAGGCAAGATTTCCCCTGAAGGAAACCATGCTGACTTTGGCCAGTTTTATCATGTGCTTCCAAGAACTCTGAAACTTCATAGTAAATAATGGAGTTCAATATCTTCTCAACCACTGAAAGATTTATAATTTCCTTTCTTCTGCCTCCCTCCCTTGTAAAAGAGTGGAGTGTTATTACTAATGTCTCCACAATCTCTTCAGCTTTTTTATCTTAATAATGGTGGTCTATCCAGCAACTGCTATGTCCTGAGAATAAGTCTTAAAATAAAATATGTAGCATAAATTTACAAATGTAAGTTGAAACTCGTCATTCTGGAATAGTCCATTGAGCAGTGAGTTAGCAGATTGTTTTAAGCAGTAGTTTTCTTTGAATTATGACTTAGCTGTGGTTCTTTTTGATATGTTGGAGTCACGCAGTGATAACAAAAAGAACTAAAATAGGAGTGAATGGAAGATACTTAAGATGCTTTGCGTAGTCCACCCATTGAATGCTGAACAGTCAAGAGATGGGTGAGCTGACAGCCAGTATTGTTTTATATATGGTGTGCTCTAGATGTTTCTATTTATATGGATTATGTAAATGACCCATGAGTCCTGAAGTTGACTTTGCAGGGAACCCGGGCTTCAGGTTCCCATTATCAGTCATGTCTCTTCCAACATAATTTCTTCCAGCAGCTGCCCCTAAAATAATCATGTAAGCATTTTGTGATTTGGCTCATGAAGATGCCGTGGGTCATGGGAGCAGAATTCAATAACTAGCTGAGGACTCTTTGGCCCATGATTTCGAAGTGGCATGCATCTAGGGTACGGGGAGTGCTATGGAAGTCATTCTGTGGCAGGATTAGCTATGATTGAATAACTTGATTCCCATGAGGTGTGATGCACCATCAATAACTCTGAGACGTGGGTTAAGGTAGGCTTTTATTGGCTGGAAGAAAGCACAAGCACCAAGTGACCATCACTGAGGAAGGGTCTGTGGCTCCAATCGCCTTTATACCGGGGTCTGTGGGAGGAGCCACAGGAGCAGTCAGCGAGGGGGGGGGGGGGGGCGTGTCCAGACAGGAATATGTAGTTCACCACAAGGTGGATAAATTCTCTGGTCATGATCAGGATGGAGACCGTGGTGATGGGATCTTGGCTGCAATTCTGCCTCTGAATGTAATCAATAGCTTGTGGTAGTTGTGGAAGGGGAGAGCGGGTCTATAAGCAAGAGGGAATACTAGCAGTAGTGAGAAAAGGGGTATCACTGACCGGAGTCAGGTGGTCATTGGCTGATATTGAAGTGGTGGATCTCCTTTTGGATGTAGCCTGGAGAAGGATGTTCACTGGCTGCCATTATAGGTGAAGGCGATCTTTGATTAGAGAGTTTTTGACTGCAATTCAGATTAAGTCTACCTGAAAGTGTGGTCTCTGCCTGTGATGGGGGAAGTGCGTATGCGAGGGAGGGAAGATCTGGCCAAGAAATAGAGGAAGGGGAGCATCTAGGCAAGAATTAAAGCCAAATTAAACACAACAGGATGGGAAGAAGGCAGAATATCTGGTTATAATGGATGGTGAGGTCAGTATTTGGATGGAAGAAGAGTGGCAGGAGTATCTGCCAATCAACAAAGCAGGATAAGTCCCTGGCTGGGGTTGTGGGAGGGAGTGTCTCAATCTCATAAAGATTGGCTTTGCTCATGTATGTTCAAAAGATTTCCTTCTCAAGACCCATAGTGATACTCATTCTCTGACGGGCCAGAAAGAACATCAAACTGAATGCAACACGTCTTCAGGCTCTATGTTATCCTGTGACCTCCTCAGGCAGCTCTGACCTGACAATGAAAAATGCAAAACTGCTGCTGGCTCTGCACCTCTGGTCCCCTGCTCCACTGCACGTGAAGCTATAGGCTGTATGCCAGTGAGTGCAAAAGACACAACAGCTATTCTGTGACTCTCCCCCTCACCTGGTCTTTGATAGTTGAATGAGGCTGGAAAACAGCAGAAACAGAGGGCGTACATCACTGGCTTCATCCTATTTGCATGTGGAAATTTAAAATTAAAGCCATAATCTGTTTTCCATGGGAAGTATAAATCCACATGCAGTATCTTTGCAATCCAAAAAGATATACCACAGGATTATGAAAATCAACTCATGATATCTTTGTTTTAACCAAAACAATTAGATACAAACAAATCCATTACAGAAAACTGTTTGATTCTGCATAAACGCTAATCTTTCTCACTTGCATATGTGCCAGATGGCATGGCAGTGTGTGTCAGAAGGTAATAATCAAAGCTATTTAGAAAACAACCTATTTGTGATGCAGCTTTAGTGCTTTAGCCTTTCCTTCTGTCTCATTCTTGTTTCATGGAGCTTGCAAGTATAATACTGTGTTCAGTCTATAAAGTTCCCTTGAGAAATATCCATTCTGTCCAGAGAGATATTCTTGTGTAATGCTGCAAGAGTCCTCACTGAGAACTTTATTGCATGCCTCTAAAGTACATACATTTACATGATAAATGAATAGAGTAAAGTATATTTATGACAGGTTATAGGCAATCATTGGCCATCTTGAGGTTGATGCCTAAAGAGCTTATCTGGGTTAAAGAGCTAATAATAAACACAAAAAGACATCTTGAAATACTTAATTTCCTTCCCTGAAATCAAAGTAGCCTGTTAAGTACAAGGAACAAGAAACTTATCCGAGGCAAGTTAAAGAGCCATATTGTTACAATGAGAAAGCTAGTTATATCTGGATTAGAATAATAAACATTCAGTAGATCTGCAGTGCTGACAGTACTTTTGTGTTTAATTTGGCTTTTGTTCAGTATTTAACAACACTAATACTGAATTTCTGAAAGATATTTAATAGAGTTTCCAGTACATGTTGTACATTTGAGTCAGTCTCCTGATTTAAGAGCTAGAAATATTTGCCTTATTGATCATTACAAGTTCAACATTTTACACATGTTAGATAGAGCCTTTAATGTCAAAAAATGTGGCAAGGCACTGATTCACGGAGTTTAAAACAAAACTCTCCTTATTGCTTCTGTTATGCCATTTTCACTTATCTGTCTTGTTCAGATTGCCCTGTTTAACTTTGGTTTGAATTTACCAACCCCTTTTTGTCACCAGGATGAAAACAGGAGTGTTCTTGAACTTCCTTTGGATATTTCCTCATCATCTTGAAACTTTTGCATGAGCCGCCAATGGCCCTACTTAAGGTCTTAACAAACAAAATCAATCCTGTGATATCCTGGAGTCTGAGAGGCCATTGATTGCATCTAGACCTGAGTATGTTTACAAACCTGTGGGCCTCAAATCACCTCTGGCAGAACTTTGAAAAATTACTCACTCAAAAAAGCTTATTTACCTGAGCATCACTTTTGCAAGCTTGGACATTGACTCCGGCTCCAGAATTTGGGTGTGGGCAACAGCTTTAAATTTTGGTATGTGGGAATTGGATTTGCACTAACAGACCAAGCTGCAGGAATCTTAAGCTCCATTAGGTCTCAGTGCCACCTTGTAAGATTCATTCATTAAATGTTCTTCCTTCATAGGTTTATTAAATTGGATATAGCAACAATTAATATCAGTGTAAAGTAGCAGGGTAAAGGTTAAAACAGGCCAGGCTGCATCTATAGGAAGAAGCACTGTCAATGTTTCAGGATGAGACCCTTCGTCAGGACTAACTGAAATAAAAGATAGTAAGAGATTTGAAAGTAGGAGGGGGAGGGGGAAATCCGAAATGATAGGAGAAGACCGGAGGGGGTGAGGTGAAGCCAAGAGCTGGAAAGGTAATTGGCAAAAGGAATACAGAGCTGGAGAAGGGAAAGGATCATGGGACGGGAGGCCTAGGGAGAAAGAACGGGGGAGGGGAGCACCAGAGGGAGATGGAGAACAGGCAAAGAGTGATGGGCAGAGGGAAAGAGAAAAAAAAGGGGGAAATAAATAAATCAGGGATAGGCTAAGAAGGGGAGGAGGGGCATTAACAGAAGTTAGAGAAGTCAATGTTCGTGCCATCAGGTTGGAGACTACCCAAACGGTATATAAGATGTTGTTCCTCCAACCTGAGTGTGGCTTCATCTTAACAGTAGAGGAGGCCATGGATATAAAGTTAGCTCATTTCCTGTACGTTTCTCTATTGCCCCAGCAAATGGACCCATTGGCTGGCAACTACATCTCAACTCAAACCCATACCAAATGGATCTATCATCTATAGGTATTTATTCTTGGTTAAAACCTGGCAATGCTATCAGAGTTGCATTGACTGTCATCCTGGTTATCCTTAGAGGAGTGTGAGACCTTTATCCATAAATTATAATATTGATTCTATCATATATGGGAAGATAATAAATGTTCCCTTGGGTCTGCCTTGTGAGGGCATTTAGAGAATATAGACCTGCCACATCTTGTATGCTTGTGCTTCATGGTAGGGGACAATTAACTAGAAGTGTTTGAAGTTATCTTCAAAAGTTGCTGAAGTGCATCTTAAAGTAGTATATTCCACAGTTTCAGAGTTCGAGCTGGTAATTAATTGCCTAAGTGGATACTCTCACACGCAGGACTTTGATCTTGAGATGTTGCTACTATCTTGTAATTATTTCAGCATGCTTATCACTTGAGTCTTGTAGATAAGAAAGAAACATTCAGTGATCATGAGCTAAGCCATAAGGTTAACTGGACTAAACTGCTTGTGCTGTATCTTGTCTTGCTACCATGCAGGGGTCATTGCTGACAGGTGAGTTTGGTCAGTCAATTAAAGGGCACTAATTCCAATTAAATGCTCGCATCTTCTGAATTAAAGTGCTTTGAGTGAGTCCATAAATAATCTTAATAATGAATTTAAGAATTACACTGCTATAAATGTTCTTTCCGTCTCCTATATTAGTAGAGACAGAAAGATCTATACTTCTTAATTTAATCAGCTTTCTCTCCCATGGTCCTATATAAAATCTGTTAAAGTGTCTGTTAAAGCCACACTGGAAATGTTTGTTCCAATATTCACTTTCCAGCTCAGAGCTTATGTGTGGCATACATCCTGGAGATGCCCTATATTTTTATACAATAAGAACATTTTACTTCAGCATAGAAGGCATTAATTGGTTTCAGGAAATCATCAGGAAGTAAGTATTTTAATTCCTCCTCATTTCTCTTCCAGAGGATGACTATCGAAAAATGGCTTTGTACACAGGAATTTAAATGGAAGGATATGGGCATTGTGTAGGCAGAAGAGATTAGTTTAGTTGGCCATTTGATTTGGCACAACATTTTGGGCCAAAGGGCTTGTTTCTATGCTGTACTGTACTATATCCTATCTTCTATAACTGCACCAGATTATTGCAGGACAGAGAGAAAAGCTTTGTTTCTCCACTTGCAATGCCCTTATCGAGAAGCCAAATCCAGGGCCTCAAGTCACAAGAACACAGTAAAATCTTGGGAAAATTAAATGTAATGCCTTCAGTCCAACTCCCACTGTGCATTTATTTAATTGAGTGGATGATCTCACAGCACAAAGCCAGAGGTTGGCTGGGTTGTTCCTGCCACTGTGCCAGTGGTAGAATCTCCCTGGAGCTTACTGGAATCACCAGAAGGAACGTGAATCATCACACTGGTCAGATTGGTTTGCAAATGTACCAGCATTGTCTCTAACCATATCTGTCAGTACATCCCATTAGTGGATGTGAAGAATACTAATACTTGTGCATTGAATGCACAAACATATTCTAGAAGAACTTCACAATAATAATTAATTTTAAAGATGCTGATCAAAAGCTTGATTGAAGTATTAGGTATTTTAGAGGGGAAGCAGAAATGTGTAAGAGGACAAATCCTGCGTGCAATGTATGGGCAACAGAAAGTCACTGATGGTTAAGTGGAAGTTAGTATTACAAAGGTCTGAGTCAGAGGAGCATTTTTATGGCTGAAGAAATTAACTAGAGAGAGGTGTGAGGCTGTGAAGAGATATAGACTGTTAGGGCATATTCTGGATTTAGGCTGTGTGTAGCAAAATATTAACTTCAGCAACCAATATTTAGATCTGAATGTGGATTGTGGATTAAATTTAAAATGCATCTCTGAACTATTGCTTCCTAGAGCTGTGAAAAGCAGTTAATTGAAAAAAACAGACAATGCTGATTAACATTCATGTTGCGTGTCTGGAGTGTGGGTGCGAAGAAGGACGTGTGAAAGTTATATGTATTTTAGAGGAAACATTGTAGATACATTTTAAATATAGACTTGTTCTTTGATCTTTTGCATATCATGTAATATTGGGTCAAACAGGCCCCTTCCTCTAAAAGAGTTTCAATATGATACCTGCTGCTCATTCTTGTTAAATAAAAAACTACTTTATATCTACGAGCTACATCTCTCTGGTGACTTTGTTCACGTTACAACATAGACCAAGTGATTGCTGACAGTATAATTGGAGTCGTGCATATTTTTTAATTGGAGTTTGCAAATGCATTACTTTAGCCATGATTTTAGAGTGTGAGTCTACCACAATCACTTAGATCACTGAAGTATGTGATCTGACTTTATCAACACTACCCACATTCTACGTTTCATTGTTGACCCTTTTGTTGCTAGTATTATATGCTCAGTGTTCCCACTTGAGCCTATCTGTTTTCAAAACTCTGGAAGGTCATTATCATTCTGTAAATTTATCAAGGATTTTCCAGGCAGCTTATTATCATAATTCCTAGTAAACAGAAAGAGGTTCTTTACAAACAAGAGAAAATCTGCAGATGCTGGAAATCCAAGCAACATATACAAAATGCTGGAGGAACTCAGCAGGCCAGGGAGAATCTATGGAAAAGAGTACAGTTGATGTTTTGGGCTGAGACCCTTCATCAAAACTGGAGAATAAAGATGAGGCATCAGAGTAAGAAAGTCAGGGGAGGGGAGGAAGAACCACAGGGTGATAGGTGAAACTGGAGGTGGGGGGGGGGTAGGAAGGGTGAAATAAAGAGCAGGAAAGTTGAGTGGTGAAAGAGATACAGGGCTGGAGAAGGGGGAATCTGATAGGAGAGGACAGAAGGCCATGGAAGAAAGAAAATGGGGAGGAGCACCAGAGGGAGGTGATACACAGATGAATAGATAAGGTGAGAGAAAGAAAAGGGAATGGGGAATGGTGAAGGGGGGGGAGGGTGGACATTACCGAAAGTTCGAGAAATCAACGTTCATGCCATCAGGTTGGAGGCTACCTGACCGAATATAAGGTGTTGCTCCTCCAACCTGAGTGAGGCCTCATCGCAACATTAGGAGAGGCCGTGGACTTACATGTCAGAATGGGAATGGGAAGTGGGATTAAAATGGGTGGCCACTGGGAGCTTTTTCTGGCAGATGGAGCGTGTGTGTTCGGTGAAGCAGTCTCCCCATCTACAAAAGGGTTTCACCAATATACAGGAGCCAACACTGGGAGCACCAGGTACAATAAATGACCCTAACAGACTCAGAGATGAAGTGTTACCTCACCTGGAAGGACAGCTTGGGCACTGAATGGTAGTGAGGAAGGTGGTGTAGGGGCAAATGTAACACTTGTTCTGCTTTCAAGGGTAAGTTCCAGGAGGGAGATCAGTGGGGAGGGACGAATAGGGAGTGATCCTTGCAGCAAACAGAAAGTGGGGGGCAGGGAAAGACATGCTTGGTGGTGAGATCCCGCTGGAGATGGCAGAAAGTTCAAAGAATTATATGCTGGACGTGGAGCCTTGTGGAGTGGTAGGTGAGGATGAGGAACTCTATTCCTGGTGAGGTGGCAGGAGGCTGGGGTGAGGGCAGACGTGTGCAAAATCAAAGAGATATTGTTGAGGGCAGCGTTGATGGTGGAGGAAGGGATTTCCCTTGCTCTGACGAAGGAGGGAACCTCCTTAGTTCTTCACAAGTTTGTTTACTGCGTTATTACTTTTTTTAAATGCACATGAAATCCCTTCACTGGGCCCATATGGAAACTTGACTCATTGCTGGACCTGCTAACAGCCACGGGAGTCAGTTTTGAGAAGGAAACCTTTCATAAACCATAGGTGTCTAGGGTCGGTATGATTTGGGGTTCAAACAAATAGGATTGTCATGATGTTCTGATTAAAGAAACCTTGATTTGAGTGAATGCTGTATAAATACTGCCCATGCACAATTTTTGGTCAGCAAGAAATAACAAATCATTCACCACATAAAGTTGTAAGGAAAAAATATTTACTAATTTCAGGTTTATCATACGGTTAGTAGGAAAAATAAAAGGACCCATTACAGTTAAACCAGCCTAAATGAGCACATCGGTGGAGCTGATCTTGAAGTTGTCTTTTACTCACGCTCTGGACCCATGATCTACATGAAAGCATACACCCCATCCTGAACGTCACTCGACATCAATTTTGAACAAATGGGCATTCTCTCTGGAGTATTGGCCCTTCCTCCTTGGAGCCATTCACCTGGACAAAGCACCTTGTACAATGGGGACACTCCTTCCCATAGCATCCTCCGCCATCTTCCCTCCTGTCCTCTCTGCAGTTCCCACCAAAAAGACCACAAACCCCATCAGTGTCCGTCACAAATCTCTCTCCACCCAGCTTTTTCTAGAACCTTCTCCCAATTCCACCATCCTGATTGGCTGACACAACATTCCTAAGTTGAACATCACAGTCCCTGATCTTTACCCGAAACCCAAACATGCTACCAGCAAGACACACTGCTTCTACAGAAAGCTGCTAAATGAAATACACTACAGCATTTTGAGTAAAAATCTTAACCAGGGCATTACACTCATTATCCACAACTCACAGCTTGTTTGTTCATGTAATTTAACCAGCATCAGCTACCACTTGTCTTTTGGCCATCTTGTGTTTGCTTTATATTCAATATGTACCACAAGGCAGCATCAGTTCCAAGTACAGTATTTGAAAAAAAGTACGTGGGATACCAGGTACAGCCAGCTTTTCCTAACATTCTGTCTCTGGAACTTCGATTGTACAGTTGTTTTATTACATTGAGCACTTTGTCTTATGAGAGAGCTATACTCTTGCAGTTCTCACATCCTACTCTGATAAATGAGTGGCATGTTAATGCAAAGGATTTGGATGTTAGCATCAGAGGCAGTTGGCCTATTTTCACAGAGTGGACATTCCAATGAAGGCAGCGAATCAATACCTGACTGTTCGAAGTATCTGGTCTGTTCTACAAACAAGGGGATTACTTCAACCAGTCTGCTATGGAAGCTGGAAAGTAAGAGCAGTAGTAAGACATACTGTACATACCCTCTTGTCTCTTTTACTATTCACTTAGATCATGGTTGGTTTATACCACTATTGACCTGTTTTCTGCTCTGTATCCCTTGATCTCCTACCTGCCAAAAAATTTATTGATTTTTGATCTGAAAACTTCAATTGAACCAACATCCAAAGGGAGGAGAATTTCACATTTTCACAACCGTGTGTTTGACAGTGTATTTCTTGAACAAGCTTCCTCTAATTGCGTTAACACCTCTTGATCTAGACTCTGTCATGAGAAACTGTTTCTTATCATATCCACATATCATTTAAAATGTCTTTATTAGATCATCCACATTCTATTTATGATTTCAGTAATCTTGTGTTCTGCTTACCAGAAAATCAATGAGCTATGAATCCTGTCATTTGGATGACATTGTGCTCAGCAGTGGCATATTAAAACGATCAACAGTCATTTTCCACTATCTTCTTATCAAAGTACGCTCATTTTTTCTAATTTTTTGTCAAATTATTTAGCCATAAGTCTGTAGTTGTTTTGGTAGTAATTTAACTGTGTTATGTAGTTATTATTGTATTCCTAATATTGGTGTTCTCAGATCAACTGCTATTTACCTTTCAAGATATAAATAGCACATGCCCCAGAGTTAACATTATACTGCTATTCATTTCATTGAAAGAAAAACAGCTAGTAGCTTCTGAGTTGTTAACTTTAATCTTTGTAAAAACTGGAAAAATCCCTTTTAAAAAAATAATTATAGTATAATATTTTTCCAACGTGGATTACCTTTTTAGCCAGCTTTGATATTTCCTATTGTGGAAATGGCCAGTTGACTTCCATCTCTGGTTCTATTATTTACGGGTATTTATTAACTGCAAAGCTATGGTACAGCCTCAGATAATTCTGACCGTACATTTCTTGAGAGGGCAGTTTTTCGCAAGTAGTCAACATTGGTCATATCTTGTCACAAGAGAAAGCAGCTGCACGTCATCCTTCATCTTGGTGAAATCAGATTAGCAGGATTCATTTTCAATATTGAAGCTTAAAACCAATGCTTGGATATAATCAATCATAAATAAGAAAATAAGCAATGCAAATTAGTTTCTCACTTCTATTGAAACCTATTCTTGTTCCAAAAGGTTTCCAGGGAGACCTTGGCCAGATAAGCTGTTGTACCAGAGATTCCTGCATAGGAAGGTGAGCTGAAAGTGGACCAAGAAAGACGTCCTATAAAGTGCTGACTGCATACCAGTGTTGCTTGAGATAATTCTCAGTTTTTTTTTACTGTGATTAGATTGTGAATATTGTCCAAAAACTATTGTTTTGGACACATTTCCTTCAGTTTGGAGCCATACACTGTCTCTCAGTCTCTTGGTGGCAACAAACTGGCAAATCAGCCAGTGAGCAAACCAATTAATTTCCCAAAAATTGTGGAATCATTCAGCCTTCCCCTGCTCTTTGTATAAGAAATTGTGATTATACCTACCGGTAGTTATCACAATATGGCTTGGCATGATATACAGTAAATCGGGACTCCTCAGGTAAATTGTTATCCTTTTGAACTGCTTGAATGGTTATTTGCACTGATTGTGTCTTTATACAAACAGGATCAATGTTAAGGCTGAGTGACTTTATAGCATGGAAGGAATACAACAGTGTCCTTCAGAAGTAACAACTATATCTCCTCCTACTCCAAACACTGTAAAGCAAAGTCATTTAAAGGTAGTTCTCATTCAGATGTAATATCATGACCAGTTAAAGGATTCTGAGCAAATGTAAAACAGGAGCAGTGTGAAGTTGGTAGTTGTCTAAGGCTTTAGCAGAACATTGAGCAGATGGAAAGTTGGGTGGAGCATTGGCAGATAGAATTTGATCCTGATGAGTACGAGGTGCCTCCGAAAGGGCCACAACTTTGTGATGGTTTGGAGGCTTGTGTGCTTCAGTACCCCAGAGAACTAAACTGTCTGGAGTCAAGCTTCTGTGCTTTGGCTTTTGGATGAGTTACCTATGCCAAATAGGTCTAAAGGTACAGGCCGGACCGGAACATCTGAACAGTAACGATGCATACATCAGGATTCACTTTCTCGATGACAGCATTATCCAAAACCTGGGCCTCAATACCACTTTGTGTAAATGGATCCTGGATTTCTTCACTTCTGGACCCCAGTCAGTTCACATTAGCAGAAACATCTCCGCCACAATTTCCATCAGCACAGGAAAACTGCAGTGATGTGTACTTAGCCCCCTGCTCTACTTGCTTTACACCTATGACTATGTGGCCATGTACAGCTCCAAGACCATACACAAGTTTGCGATGACACCACTGTCGTGGGCTGTATCAAATGTGGTGATGAACCGGCATACAGGAGGGAGATTGAAAGCTTAGCTGTGTGGTGTAATAACAAAAAACTCTCACTCAATCTCAATAAGACCAAGGAACTGATAGACATGAAGAGAGGGAAACCAAGGGTCCATAAACCAGTAATCATCAGAGGATCAGAGGTGGAGAGGGTCAGTAACTTTAAATTCCTGGGTGTCACTATCTCAGAGGACCTATCCGGGACTCATCATATAAATATAATTGCAAAGAAAGCATAACTGTGCCTCTACTTCGTCAGGAGTTTGCGGAGAGTCGACATGTCATCAAAAACCTTGGCAAACTTCTATAGATGTATGGTGGAAAGTGTGCTGACTGGCTGTTGTGCAGCCTGGTATGGGAACATCAATGCCTTTGAGTGGAAATCCTACAAGAGGTAATGGATTTGGCTCAGTATTTCACTGATAAAATCCTCCCAACCAACGAGCACACCTACATGAAATGTTGCCGTAGAAAAGCAGCATCCGTCATGAAAGGTCCTCACCACTCAGACCATGCACTTTTCTCACTTCTGCTATCATGTAGAAAGTACAGATGCCTCAGGACTCAGACTACTAAGTTCAACAACAGTTAGTAACCCTCAACCATCAGGCTATTGAACAAAAGGACATAACTACACTCACTTAAGGACTGTTTTATCTTGGTATTTCATGCTCATTATTTATTGCTATTTATTTATTATCCGCATTTACATAGTTTGTTTTCAGTTTATAGTCCCTGAAGTTTACAGTTTATAGATCCTGTTTACAGTTACTGTTCTACAGATTTGCTAAGTATGCCCGCAGAAAATTAATCTCAGGGTTGTGTGTTGTGGCATATATGTCCTCTGATAATAAATTTTGCTTTGAATTTTGAGTAGCCCAATGGGCCTCCAGGTTTGGGGGTTCAGCTCAGGGCTAACAACCCTGACTGGTAAAACAAAATTGTTATGGATACAGCAATGAAGAATCCTTCCACATCGGAATGTGACAGTATTCCTGAGTCTCCACCGGGACTTGCATGACTGACAGTAGTGAATACTCAGGGGAAGCTACTGACATGACAAAGTAAGTGCTGGACACCGCCAGGGATGGAGAACCTTCATTGCTGCCCTAAATGCTAGCGGCATAACGGGCAGTAAGTACGCAAGTGGGAGTACAAGGTGTTCAATTTGGCAAAGTTGAGGGGATAGAATATTTATAAAATAATACTGAAGTATGGTAATGAACAGTGAGAGATCTAAGGGCCCATAGTTTCCTAAAAGTAAGAACACAGGTTGACACAATGGCGGAAGCTTATGACATGTTTGCCTTCAGAGACTGAAACATAGAATAGAA
Organism: Hemitrygon akajei; assembly: GCF_048418815.1. NCBI lineage: Eukaryota > Metazoa > Chordata > Chondrichthyes > Myliobatiformes > Dasyatidae > Hemitrygon > Hemitrygon akajei. The sequence goes on along the minus strand of NC_133134.1, from coordinate 34,771,080 downwards.
GGGTTGAGACTTATGTTAGGCTCTATTTGGAGTATTGCATCTTGTTCTGGTTGCCATATGATAAGAAGAATATAATTGTTTTTGAGAGAGTGCAGAAGAGATTCACCAGGATGTTGCTTAGATTGAAGACCTTTAGTTATGGGGAAAAACAGCATAGACTGGCCTTGTATTTCCTGGAACAAAGAAGGATGAGGCATGACTCAATAAAGAAGTATATAAGATAATGAAAGGAAAGATAGGATAGATAGTCAATTTTTTTTGCCCATGATTTACTATATCAAAAATATGAGGACATCGGCTTAAAGTGAGAGTAAAAAGCTTTAGAGGGGAAATGAGGGGATAGATTTTTTTTTATTTAGAGTGTGGTTAATATAAGGATGTGGTGACATCAGATCAATTACTAGTATTAAGAGCTATTTAAATAGACACTTACTTACAGTGGCATGGCACAGAATAATGTGAGGGCAAATGGGATTAGGAAAAATCCATGAACTAGAGTTTATAAACATTTCTGTAAACAAAATCATTTGAAAATCTTACTGTCTACAAGAAAATTGCCATGGTCAAAGATTTTAACCATATTGGTTGCACACATTTACCCAATCAAGTTACATCTCTTTCAGATAGTTTAAATGGATCTGATCTACTCATGTTTATTTTAAATATATACCCAAGCTAAGGCATAAGATGCAGATGTATTTTTGGCTGTGAACCTTCTAACTGAGCAATAGAGGAGCTATATTATATTCTCAGAATATGCACTAGTCTAAGACAAAGCCTACAAACATTCTGGCTTGCTTTCAATTAAGTATAGATTAAAACAATGCCCCAGATAGAGAGGAATTTCCTCTGCACAAACAGCCTGGCACCACTTGTAAATGGGCAGCCAGGGATTCCCTGTTTCTGCATGCTTTCCACTTCAGAGAGTGACTCAGAGAGACTTGAGTCACACAGGGTCACCGTGAGGAAGAATGGCAGATTTCTTTGGTAATCTTCCCGACACATTTGAACTAAATTCGGATTTCACCTTACCACTCAGAGAGAAGGAAAAGCTGGCTGTCTACCCTAGCCTGAGATTGGAATCAAATTCTGATCATCTGGGCATTATTCCAAGTTCCATGAATAAATCCTCTTTGATGCTTTATCCTCAATCCTACTGTGCAAGCTGTGGTGAGAAGTTAAACCTATTTAGAAGTGAAATTGTCTTCATTGATAGTTGTCACAGAATCAGTCAGTTTTTCTTTCCATTTTTTTGATTCCTTACTTTCTTGTCTTTACCTTCACTCCAACAGCTTCCTGGTATTTAAATATACTTTCTGGAATTGACATCCAAAGCCTGATATTTGAGGCTCCTTCATTGTTCCCAGTAAATTCTAATTGTGTGAACATGAGCACCCATGATTTTCCAGTTCCATCAGCAGGTACAATTTTTGTGTATAGTTATGACCATTACAAAAGTTGATCTGATGCTACACATGGTAATTGATATTTATTACCATGTCTGCACCAAATCACAGATGGCTGTTCCTGATTTTGAAGGCTTGAGTCCCTCCAACAGTCTGAGAACATGTTACTTAAAATTCAAAGTTCAAAGTAAATTTATTATCAAAGAAAATATATGTCAGCAAATGCAACCCTGATATTCGTTTCTTGCAGGCATACACGGTAAATCCAAGAACCATAATAGAATCAATGAAGGACCACACCCAGCAGGGTGGACAAACAATCAATGTGCAAAAGACAACAAATTGCAAACACAAAAGAGAAAAAATATATAATAATAACTCTCAAGAACATGAGATGAAGATTCCTTGAAAGTGAGTCTGGGGCAAGTGAAGTTGAATAGTTATCCCCACTGGCTCAAGAGCCTGATGGTTGAGGAGTAATAACTGTTGCAGAACCAGGTGGTGTGAGTCCTAAGGCTCCTGTACTTTCTTACCAATGGCAGCAGTGAGAAGAGAACAAATATGATCAAAGTGGTGGGGGTCTCTGATGATAAATGCTGCCTTCCTGTGACAGCACTTTATGTAGATGTTCTCAAAGGTGGGGAGGGCTTTACCTGTGATGTACTGAGCTGTATCCACTATTTTTATAGGATTTTCCATTAAAGGGTATTGGTCATTCCATCCTAGGTTGTGATGCAATGAGTCAATGTACTCTCCACTACACATCTATAGAGGTGTGTCAAAGGATAAGATGTCATGCTGTATCTTCACAAACTTTGAAGGAAGTAGAGGCACTGCCACGCTTTCTTTGTATTGTACTTACTTACTGGGCCCAGGGCACTTTCTCTGAAATGATAACAATGAGGAATTTAAAGTTGTTGACCTTCTCCAACTCTAATCACCCAATGAGGACTGGTTGATGGACCTTTGGTTTCTTCCTCCTGAAGTCCATAATCAGCTCCATTTTCTTGCAGACGTTGAGTAAGAGGTTGTTGTGCCACCACAGCCAGATTTTCAATCTCCCTCCTGTATGCTGATTTGTCACCACCTTCAATTTGCCCTATGACAGTGGCATCATCAGTAAACTTAAATATGGAGCTGTGCTTAGCCATAAGACCATATTATAGGATAATATAGATATAGGAGCAGAAGTAGGTCAGTCGGCCCATCGAGTCTGCTCTGCCATTCAATCATGGGCTGACCCAATTCTTCCAGTCATCTCCACTCCCCTGCCTTCTCCCCATACCCTTTGACATAGTCATGTGTAAAGTGAAAAGAGCAAGTGGCTAAGCATACAGCCTTGTGGTGCACCTGTACTAATGGTAATTATGGGGAGGAGACGTTGTTGCTAATCTGAACTGACTGGGGTCTGCAAGTGAGGAAATCAAGGATCCAATTGCACAAAAATGTATTGAAGTCAAGGCCCTGAAGTTTATTGATTAATTTGAGTGGTTGATAGTATCGAATGCCAAGCTGTAGTCAATAAAGATCATCCTGATGTATGCACCTTTGCTGTTTAGATAGTCCAGGTTGATTGAAGAGCCAATGAAATGACATCTGCCTGTTGTGATGGTAGGAAAATTGGAGCGGATCCAAGTTGTTTCTCAAGCAGGAGTTGATGTATGTCATCACTTACCACTCAAAACATTTCATCACAGTGAATGTAAGTGCTACTAGATGATAGTCATTGAGGCAAGTTACCATGTTCTTCTTTGGCACTAATGTGATTGAGGCCTCTTTGAAGCAGGTAGGTACCTCAGACTGCTGAAGCAAAAGGTTAAAGATATTGATGAATACTCCAGCCAGTTGATCAGCATAGGTCTTCAATATTTGGCCAGGTACCCCATCTAGGCCAAATGTTTTCCATGGGCATACCTCCCTGAAAGATACTCCCACATTGAACTCAGAGACTGAAATCACAGGATCACCAGGGGTTGTGGAAGGTCATGAAGGTTCCTCCATGTTTTGATGGTCAAAGAAAGCATAGGAAGTATTGAGCTCAACTGGAAGTGAAGCCCTGTTGTCACCTATATCGCTTGATTTCATTTTGTAAGAGGTAATAGCATTCATGCCCTGCCACTGCTGTTAAGCATCCTTCATTGTTTGAAGTTTAGTCCAGAATTGCCACTTCGATTGTGAGGTGACTTTCTGGAGATTGGACCATAAGACAAAGGAACAGAATTAGGCCATTCAGCCCATCGAGTCTGCTCTGCCATTCCATCATGGCTGATCCCAGATCCCACTCAACCCCATACTCCTGCCTTCTCGTCATATCCTTTGGTGCCCTGACCAATTAGGAAACTATCAACTTCTGCTTTAAATATACCCACTGACTTGACCTCCACTGCAATCTGTGGCAGAGCATTTCACAGATTCACTACTCTGGCTAAAAAAATTACTTCTTACCTCCGTTCTAAAAGGTCACCACTCAATTTTGAGGCTGTGCCCTCTAGTTCTGGAAACTCACCATAGGAAACATCCTCTTCACATCCACCCTATCGAGTTCTTTCAACGTTTGGTAAGCTTCAATGAAATCCCCAAGTCCTTTTAAGTTCCAGTGAGTACAGGCCCAAAGCTGCCAAATGCTCCTCATATGTTAAACCCTTTATTCCCACCTGACTAGTGTCTTATAAAGCGTCAGTATTATCTCATTGCTTTTATATTCTAGTCCTCTTGAAATAAATGTCAGCATTGCATTTGCCTTCTTTACCACAGATTCAACCTGTAAATTAACCTTCTGGGAGTCTTGCACAAGGACTCATAAGTCCCTCTGCACCTCTGATGTTTGAATCTTTGTATCTGGATCTCTGGTATCTTACTTTGTTGCTGGACCGAATGCCTCCGATCTGGTCCTTAGCAGAATGCAGGTCTCATGGTTCATCCAGGGCTTCCGGTTGGAGAAGACTCAAATGACTTTGTGGGGTCACACTCAGCTACGATTGTCTTTTTAAAGTCTGTGACAACCATGGTGCATTCATTCAGATCCACTGAAGAATCCTTGAGCACAGCCTCATTCACTGACTCGAAGCAATCCCACAGCCACTCTTCTGCCTCCCTCAGCCACCTCTTCATTGCCCTTTTCTCTGAAGTGTGCTCTTTAGTCTGTGGTTGTATGCAGGTCGGAGAAGGACAGCCAAGTGATCACACTTATTGAAATGCATGCTGGGTAAGGAACAGTATGTATTCCTTATTATAGTTTGAAGTGATCTATTGGGTTGGGACCTCTGAATCTACAGGTTATATGTTGATGGTACTTGGGCACATATCTCTTTGAACAAGTCAGGTTGAAGCACTTGGCTACGATTTGCAATGTGTTGGAGTGGACTGTTTCTTGTTTGGTGATGGCAGCATGATTACAGTTGGCCGATGGTGGTATGGATCACAGAGAAGAACTCTCTTGGTAAATAGAATGGTCGGCACTTGATCTTTGGATTCTCCAGGTCAGGGGAACGCAAGTGTAAAAACCTGCCACATCAAAGCACCACAGTTTATCATAAAAGACAACAGCAATTACTCAACACACACAAAATGCTGGAGGAACTCAGCAGGCCAGCAGCATCTATTGAAAGAAGTAAATAGCAATTAGCTGGAGACAGCATAAAGCGGCATGGTGTAAAAAAAAAACACGTGGGCATGTCATATCCACTTGAACCGTGGTTTTGCTTTGAACAACGAACCACTGTTGAGCAGTGTAGCAGAAGAGGGGTATATGGTGAGGCTTCTACAAAGGTTAAGTTTTCGAATAATCTACTAAAATTGGGTCTTGATGGCCACATGACCTGAAATTATAATCAAAACTGCACTGATGTAGTACACCATGTTAGCATGGTCAAGTAATCAGAGCAAATTAGACTTGCTTTTCTTCCTCTGAGCTGTACACTATTGAACTGCAACATGTGTAGGTGGGGGGTGGAGCAGATTAACCTACTTTGGTTTATGGTATTTTGTGAAAATAACTTTGAGCCTTTCGAAGCAACTGAAGGGATTTCCTCTCTTTACCAAGTTAGTATTGGCTGCTAAGGAGAAGAAAACAAAAGTGAAGATGCTGCTTGGTTGCTGAGGCAGGGTGCTTGACCAAGCAATCAATGAGATGTTGGCCAAAGTTCTTGGATTCTTTTGTGCATCCCTGCAATCATCCACACAACATGGAGGATAGATTAAAGCTTTCAGGAGACATTAAGTGACCAGAGAGTAACTCAAAATATAGGAAAGTTTCTTGCTGTAAGCTGTAATTTTAGAGGTATGATAGATTCATGACAATATTGTACTCAGAATTCAAGATGCAGGATTATGTGAGCATCTGTTGAGACAAACAAAGCTGGTTCTTCAAATTTTGTAAGTCTTGGAGAAGTCCAAAGCCAGAGCTGATGCATCATTTCTGTCTGTGCAGCAATCAGAAGGGAAGAACAATGTTTTAACATAGACAAATATTGTGGCAAGCAACATGAAAGGTAGAAAGTGGAATCAATTGTGATTGAACTAGATAAAAATATAATGTTTCCAAAGCTCATAACAGTTCCTTGAGACTGGAAGAGTAGAAAATAACAATATCCAAGTCATGTGGATGTAGTAGTAGCCATTTTTTTTAACATTGTTTGAATTCTAGGTACTTTCCTTTAACCATCCTAATTCTAACTAAATGATAATGAGTTCCATAAGGTATATCCCACTGACCATCTTAGCACCTGCCCAGTTTACTTACTTAGGATTAAATCTAGAATTGTGTCCTCACCACCACACTTCTGCCCATTTTACTCCTGCTGGTCTTGCTTGGTTCTGGCTGATTTATTTTTTTGCCAAACTGTTCAGCAATTCTGTCCTCTCTATACCTCTTACACCAACTTTTTCCAAGTTAAATTTATTGGATTTGAAATATATTATCTTTCTGCACTTGTATTTTGGCACTTGTCAAATTTGTCTGTCACGTTTCTATCTGTGTCTTCTGTTCATTTGCCTTATTGTTTTTTTTCAACAATCTGCTTGCTTTTAGATATATGTCACTTAGCACTGCTAGACTCCTTTGTTTTTGTTTTCCAAGCTACATCTGCCCAACTCTTTCAGTAGCTTTGCCTATCATTTGCTAGTCTGCTTTTCTCCCAGAGTCTTTGATCAGCTTTTCCCATTCCCCTGTCAAATTGGTTGAAACCCTCTCCAACCACATGGCAAACCAGCCTGCATGTAAGTTGATATAGGCCTTGAGATGCTGCCACTCTAGCTTGCATCCCACCTGCCCCAGAAAAGATAACAGTGCCTCTTGAATTGGCAACCTTTTCACCCCCATTGTCCTTCTAGCCACACATTCTTGTTTGCTAAGCTTCATGGCAACCGGAGTCATTGGAGGTTATGACCTTTCAGGTCCTGTTTTTTTGTTTCCTTAGTTAAAATTTGCCTGCAGGAACTTGACTGTCACTTATTTTTACCTACATGACTGATACCAAAGTGGACCATGATCTCTGGTTGTTCATCCTACCCCTCATGTACTGTAGTTCTCAATGATCCTTAAGAGCAGGGAAAGTACCTGAAAGCTTGTAAACAACAAAAAATGTTGGAACTGCTCAGCAGATTAGTATATATCTGTGGAAAACAAAACAGAGCTAGTGTTTCAGGTCAAAGAATCTTGGAATTGTGAACTCAGAAGGATTTCTCTGCTTCCCATATTCTAGAATTCACTATTTATCCCTTGGCCTTGCTCCTCCCTTTGTGTACAGCTGGTGTGGTAAGTTCATGGACATCTTTCCATGGCCTTTCATCCTAATGGTCAGTTCTAGAAACAAAATTGTTTGTTTTATATTACTCAGCATACGGTTCATACAAAGGAGCAGACTGGGTCTAAATGAATTGAGGCAGTGGATGGACTAAGAGAACAGAAAAACTTGCATAGATGTACACCATCACCGAATGGTATTATAGAACACTGATGAGAACCAACAGCTTTTATTAATATTTTGTGTTCCACAAATTCTTAGAGAAGTCTATAGCTGGCAATTTAGAATCAAGAACTTTGCTTGGAAGTATCTGAAGAGAGGTGCATCTCTGAAGCTATTTCTTGACATCAATCAGCATTTGAATTCGGTGAACAGATTGAGTGTAGTGAATTACTGACCTGCACAACACCTCCTTCAGTCTCATTGATGTTTTAGCTGAGTGGTACACTTAACTGGTGGCTGCCACCAATGCCAGAAATGAGAGAGTGTAAACCATTGTTTGCAATCTCTTTAACAAAGCACAATTCTTAAGTGATACCCAAAGTTAAAAATGGGGCTGGTCTTCATTTTGTATGTTTTGCTATTAGGAAGAAGAGACTATGTTGAATATTACCATTTTATCAATGTTTTCAGCAATGATTTCCTGCTGGGTACTTGGTGAACAAACCTAAAATTGTGTGAAAACACTTGTAGAGTAAGTGCTCAGGTACAGATATATTACAATGAACTGTTAAGAACAGGTAGGCAATAATCACTTTGAAATTAAAATTTGTTAAGTGTTTATGGTGGAAACTTTCATTCCATAGCCTTAGACAAAGAACATGGATAAAATCTTAATTACACAGCTTTTACAAAAAAAAAACAGCACAACCATAGGTTGAGTAGATTCCTTCAATGCTTTTACAGATTCCATGGAAAATTTAACTTTGGAATTGATTATTTGACAAAATGGAAACTAAAAAATAATCAACCTTGAAAACAAGAGAACTGCTGAAGATTGCTGAAGGTGAGGTTGAGTATATATGTAAGCTTTCTTCCCATCATACCCATTCTCATAATCTATTTTTTTTCTAAAGAAAATTATTGCAAATTCTTTTGTCTAAAATTTTTTAACATACTAAAAGTACTCAGCAGATCAGAGAAGATTGATAGAAAAATAAATGGATTTTATTCATCAGGTCTGATCTTTCACTGGAACATATGAGCTGAACGTGATGTGTAATTGGCTAGATGTTTTTAGTAACACACACAAAATGCTGGTGGAACACAGCAGGCCAGGCAGCATCCACAGGGAGAAGCACTGTTGACGTTTCAGGCCGAAACCCTTCATCAGAACTAACTGAAAGGAAAGATAGTAAGAGAATTGAAAGCGGGAGGGGGAAATCCGAAATGATAGAAGAAGACAGGAGGGGGAGGGATAAAACTAAGAGATAGAAAGTTGATTGGCAAAAGGGATACACAGCTGGAGAAAGGAAAGGATCATGGGATGGGAGGCCTAGGGAGAAAGAAAGGGGGAGGGGAGCACCAGAGGGAGATCGAGAACAGGCAGAGTGATGGGTAGAGAGAGAGAAAAAAAGAGGGGGAGAAAAACTAAATATATCAGGGATGGGGTAAGAAGGGGAGGAGGGGCATTAACGGAAGTTAGAGAAGTTAATGTTCATGCCATCAGGTTGGAGACTACCCAGCCAGTATATAAGGTGTTGTTCCTCCAACCTGAGTGTGGCTTCATCTTGACAGTAGAGGAGGCCATGGATAGACATATCAGACTGGGAATGGGATGTGGAATTAAAATGTGTGGCACATGTGCTAAAATGTGTATCTTTCCTTTCAGTTAGTCCTGACAAAGGGTCTCGGCCTGAAACGTCGACAGTGCGTCTCCCTGTAGATGCTGCCTGGCCTGTTGTGTTCCACCAGCATTTTGTGTGTGTTGCCTGAATTTCCAGAATCTGCAGATATCCTCGTGTTTGATTTTTTTAGTGCTTTGTTTTTACTTCGTCTTAATGCAAGTCTTAATCTGGTTTCTCTTCCATCTTATCATGCCTCACTATAATCTTGTGTGAAACCCTGTTGTGGTAACCAAGATGTTCAATCTATCCTGGGCCTTGATATTGAGCAGTAATAGTAGCACAGAACTCCATCTCATACTCAGTTCCCAATTCAGTAGTGGATTAAGATGCATTGGAGTCGCTAGGCACATGATTCCTGAATCATTTAAAGGAGATGCAGTTGGATTAACACAAGTAGTCATCAGGGAGACTATGAGATTCCTTGACTTCCCATATCTTTCACACAGAGCATCAAACCACCCAAACCTGCCTGCATGGAGTCAAGTGCCAAGGATGAACGGTAAAATGAAAACCTTATTAAGCAAATGCTCAACTCCCACCCCTACAATGGCTCACTCTCAGAATAGCAGCTCCACTTAACCTCACCTTTTATTGGTTAATATGCCATCCAATTAGCCAATATGACTCAATGATTGGCTAAATGGAGGGCACATTAACTAATAAAAGGTTTGTGATCTCATTCTTGCTCTCAAATAATGCCTCTCTTTATTAAGATCCATTCAGTCCCTCATACCAGCTTCACCATTTAATACAATTATGGCTGACCTATTACCATTGAATTAGTCTCTCACAGTGAAGCTGTACCCCTTAATATCCAAAACTCTGTAAGTCTCTATCTTGAATGGGTGATGGAGCCATCTCAGCCTCTTGAATAAAGAATTCCAATCACCTGTCTGTCTGTAAATGTTAGGTGGATTTTCAGTAATTTGTAATATAACTGGTTCCATACCTCTGTTTCCTTGTAAGTCTGAGATGACATGGCAGCATAAGTCAAGGCTGTTCTTGTTGACTCTACTTGTCAGAGAAGATTCCCTTATCTGTCCGGCTTGAAACTATTTTCAATATAAAAAAAGACAACGAGGCAGGGAATTTGCAGTGAGTTGGTTACCTGCTGTTGTATTATTTACTCGTGGTGCTTTACTATTATTTCTTTGAAAATCGAATAGTAACTAGGCAGTAACTAGAAGATTTGCAACTCATTCTTGATTTCTGAATAACCACCGGGGCAATATCATCTCCAGAAGCAAATAGATCATGCTTCAGGGCATCCTAGCCAGGGAAAGTATGATTCTACTCTAGGACTACTTTGTCAAGTCATATAAGAAATGTGTGCTTCATTGAGATCATCTTTAAAACACAAGAGTGCTCTGCATTCTCCAGAATGTAGATGCAGTTCACATGGAACCTTGTGATTCAAATATGAATCAATGTGCCAAGGAATATGGGACACATAGTGTACAATAATGATTCCAAATTGAAGCTGCCCCGATGGATGCCTGTAGGACCCATTAAACTAGTGCTAGACAGTCACCTAGTAAACTTGCACTCAGTGCCATGAGAATTGTGCTTATTTGTTAGATAACATCACCTCAGTGAGCTGACAATTATTTTCTCTAAGTCAAATAACACTAGACAACAATTTTGTTTCAGTGTTGCTTCCACAGATATTTTTTGTTTGTTATAGATCACTTGAAATCGAACACAGATATAATTTCAAACTACTTGTATCACATAGGAACTTAGAGAAACAAACAGTTAAATTTTATCAAGTTATGCTTTTAATTGCATGATGCTGGTGATGCTTTGCAATTGTTCAGCTAATCTAAAACTGTTTTGTTGATGGTTTTCATTTGTACTCACTGTCTGGGGCTTCTCGCTTAAATGTCCAACAATAAGCAGCCTGCTTTGATGGATTCTAGTTGCCCTGATACCATTTCTCCATCATTGCAATGTCCTGGTGAAACCATTTACCATACTTGTCACTGACAGTGCCAAGATTTGCAGGGAAGAAGTCAAAATGGGAGGGCAGAAAACTAATCTTTAGTGATATGTTGCACTTCATGGTTTTGTATGCTTGAAGCATGTTGACAACCAGCGGCACATAGTTTGGTGCTCTGTAGTTGCCAAGAAATGTTTCAACAACATCTTTGAATGTCTTCCATGTAATTTTCTCCGGTCCCACTGGAAGTTCTTCAAGTTGCATGTCACTGATGACCTGCTTGATTTGCAACTATCAAAAATGCCTTCCTTAACCTTGGCATCAGTTATTCTGAATTCAATTATGAATTGAATTAAAAAATAACTGATTTTAAAAAATGGTACATGATATGGAAATGGTGATTTTCATGATCAGCAGCCCAAGATCCATAAAATATACCCCAAAGTATTCAGGAAGCAAAAATCTTTGTTGTCCAGTGTAATGGAGGTCTTGTATTAGAGCAGAAACTCTTCCTGAACAAACATTTTCTGATTGTATACACAGGCCTGACTCCCTGCTCACAGTGAAAATTCATAATAATCCCACATGAGATAAAATAGAAAATATGAAAATTTAATGATTCCTTTTACATTTTGACAAATTGAAATTTAGCCTTTGCTTTAACATTATGATTTCATGTAATATTAAAATAAAGCAAAATATATTACAAAGCTTTCTTGTAAGCCTGTTGTTGCCATTTAAAATGGTAGTAAAGTACAGTAAATGAAAGATCTCTCATTTTTCTGTTATCCTTGAGGAATCATAAAATGAAAAATTCTTGTAAGTGTCAGAAAATGTCATAAAAATAAATCTTTAGGAGGAGGGGGTCAGTTAATGAAACCTTTCTACCTTGTGGCAAACTGTGAAATGTTGATGTTGTGACTTAGTGCTTTGAGCTATAATATCTTAGGAACCATATGAAACATTCTATCACATCCTGCGTGCTAATTTACTCCAGATCTGTGAGACATTTTATTCTGGATTTTTTTAAAGCAACAAAGGGCAGTGTAGACCTTTAGCATTCTGTTTCATATTATCTTCAGGCAAAGAAAAATGTAAAGATTAATGTGCTTGAGCCTTGTTTGGTGAGGGTGAGAGAGATGAGAATAAGTTTTTTTTCAGGATTTTATAGTTGTTCTGTATTATGTGTAATGTGGCCTGAATATTAAGTGTAGAGTGTTGCATGTCATGCAAAAAAAAACAGTTTCAACTTTGCTGAAGTCCATCCTGGGAAAGATATATTACACTTCTCAGATTGTAATACGTCAATTATTTTTCTTCCAATTTGATAGCTGTACATCTTCATTCAGATCTCAGGCTACAGACTAAGAAATGCATATGTGATAGCATGTGATAAACTGCAGCATTTATGTTCACATTACTATCAATGAAATTTTCTCTCCCAAAACATGTAAAGCTGGCACTAAAAACTATTGCACTTATGTGATATGTCAGAAATATGTTGCAGTCGTCATCCCAGAGTGCAGTCAATATGCCAACTAACCAAAACTTTGGGATCACATCAAGAAGCACTTGTAATATTTGGTGACACTATTATAAATATTACAAAAAGGCAAAAGGCTCACTCTAATTTTACATCCTACTTTTAAAATGAGTTTGGAATCCAAATATGTTTTTTTTGTTTCTAATTGATTTCATCTGGCTGTGACTGAATTTTTTTTTGTTTTCAGTCTCAGAATAGTCTAGTAACTGTTTCTAGTAACTAAAAGACTGTCTTTGGCTGGTTTGGTGGGCTTTCTGTAATTGTTCTAAAGGGTTGTCTCTTGTTATTCTAGTGAGCTGCCTCTTGTCAATCTCATCTGTAGTCCCCTTATTTACTTTAGGCATAGGACCTAAAGTGTATAAGGAGACTATAAATAAAATTGCTTTCTACTCATTCCTAATTAGTAGTATTCTATTCAATAAATAGTAATCTATTTAGCCTCTCAAGCATCAGCCTTAAATGGATCTAGAATCATTGTAGTTGCTTGCATTTATCCTTTCAAATCATGCTTTAAACTCACTCATGTTATGATTGACATTAGGTAAACCTTTACACACTGTGGACTGTCAATTAATTGTCTTAATATTCATTATAAAATTTATTGTGGTCTTACCTGATTTAGGAGCTGGAAAATAACATTGCAGAAAACTATTCTGAATAAGAATCATGAAATTCAGTACCTTACAGTCATGAATGAGAATAGTTTTCCAAATCCAAAGAGAGATAAACCTCTCCCATCCCCCTTTAAATCTGTCACTACATATTTTCAAATGTTTGGAATTGTGACATCTTCTCCTTCACAGATGTATATCCAATATTCTAACATGTACACTCATGTGGGAGCACTCATTCTATTCCATTTCTAAATTGTATCTTTAAGATCTTTCCATTGGCCAATTAGTTTCCATTAGGTCCAATTGCTGAAGTGATTTCATGCTTAATTAATTAGGCAACACCTACTCTTCTACTATTTCTTCTGTCTATTCTTTAGACCTTTAGAACATATAAACTAGTATGGTTACTTCCCAGACTATCATACTGATTGTCAATCATCATGTCATACCCTCAGACGAACCTTGTGTTGAAATACTTGCAACAAGATTCTTATACTCTGCATGCTTGGATGATAAATGCTCAAATGGACCACATATAGTAACTTGCCCTTTTGTTTTGGGTGGCCCATTATTTATACTACAATCCATTCTTTATAGTTGCAGCCTTTCTGTAAATCTGCAACATAATTTGGTTAACTGTATACAGAAACTCATTAAACATTCTCTTTTAGCTCACAAATTCTCAATGGTTATAATACATTATTTAGCTTCCACAAAGTGGTATTAGGACACAGTGATGTATGGAGACATGGTAGATGTGATTCATCATGACACCCTGATGGTGGTGGTGTAGGGGCGATATTCTGGCTGGAGATCTGTGACTAGTAGTAGCTCCACGGGGATCATTGCAGGGACCTCTGTGTTTCTGATATATTGACATATGAGATTTGGATGAAAAAATTAGGGTAAGCTATTTTCTAAGTTTACAGATGACGTGAAAATTGGTGGATTTTTGGAGTGTGATGAAGGTTATCAAATGCTGCAGTAGAATACAGATCAGGGAGAAAACTGGGTAGAGAAATGACAAACTGAGTTTAATGTGGACAAGTGTGAGATGTTGCTCCTTGTACATGACAAGGCAAGCATATAGGCTGGTAAATGTGATGTGTGGCATAATTTATTGGTCAAGGCATTGAGTATAACAGTTGGCATGTCTTGGTGCAGCTGTATAAAATTTCAATTATGCCACATTTGGAGTATTGTGCAATTCTGGTTATCACCTTACAAGAAGGATGTGAATCTTTTGAGAGGGTGCCAAAGAGGTTCTCCAGGATGTTTTCTGGGTTAGAGAGTAATAGCCATAAGATACATTGGACATCTTGGATTGTTTCCCCTGCAGCTTTGGAGAATAAGAGAAAACCCGAAGGAAGTGTGTCAAATTATGAGAGGCAGAGATAGTACTGGATCATCTGAATCTTTAGCTGAGGATGGAAATGTGAAGTACTAGAGGGCATAGTTCTAAGGTGAAAGGAGTAAGTTAAAAGGAGGTTTATCCGGCAAGTTTTGTTTTTACACCAAGTGATAGATGCTTACAAAGTGCTGCCAGGGGAGAGGGTAGAACAATATGGCAACATCTAATAGGTGTTTGGACAAGTACATGAACAGGCAGGGAATGGAGGAATACAGCCCGTGTGTAAGCAGATGAGTTTAGTTTATATTGCTAGTATCATCAGCACTGATAAGACAGGTCAAAGGACGTGCTTTTAACCTATGCCATTCTATAAACATGACAAAGACTACAAATGCTGTAAATCCAAAGCAATACACACAAAATGCTGGAGGAACTCGGCAGGTCAGGCAATAAATATGGAAATGAATAAACAGTCGACATTTCAGGTCAAGGCCCTTCTTCAGGACCATTCTATGTCTTATGGAGCAGTTCTCTCTCTGCGGGGCATGGAACTGGATCACAGGTGTGGGAATTGAGTAGAATCATCACACAACACATTCACCCAGAGCTAACATGCTTGGAGCTCGACTTAGCAGCAATGTGTACACAGTCCCGATTGAGATTTGTTTACTCAAATACTCCTAAGACATCTGCCAATATGCTATACACAGGGAGGTCGAGGTCATAGTCACTTTTAGAAGATCTAGCTTCTGATTTGTCCCAGGCTGTTGTTGCTGTTTCCTGCCACATTAAACTGTTTTTCAAAACTTTAGAGGGGTAGGCTAAGTTCCATACTCAAGAAGACAAACCATCTGCTGCCCAGAGGAACAGATAGAACAGGCAAAAAGATTTGTTGGCATTGATGGCTTTCCTGAAATGCAGACTTTCCAAGACTTCAGTCATATGGAATTACACCTTTCACAGACTTCTCTGATAACATATTGATTGTTGCCCCAGACGGTCCCAATAATTCCTTTGCACAAAAGACCTGCCTTTTGCAAATAATATTCCCCATCAACCAGTCTGTTGTAGTCCCTGTCCTTTCTTTCGTCTGTTATTGCAGCATGCATTCTTGGACCACTGACATTTTCCGGTCATTTGAAGGGTGGTCCATGTATTGAACAGATGTCCCTTTGTGAGTTGGCTCCCAAGGTTGAAGCTGTGATGCTAATTGAACAATCATGGACTCGATTAATAGAGCAGCACATGTGCAGACTGACAAAACAGTACTATACAAGGAAACCTGGTACTACTGAGCAGAGAATCTTAGAGGACTGTTGAAATTGTGTTTGACACAGCAAAATTTCAACTCCAGCAAAAAAAAAATAGGAAAATAATTCTTGGACTACAGATTATAGACAGGTTTAACAATTGGGCATAAAGCTGCCAAATAGAGTATGATTTTGGGAAATGGTTGGAAGAATAGAAAAATGGAACATACATTAGAAAGTACATTGCTGCAAGAATGAATAGGATTCAGACTTTGGATTTAAATTTATTTATCACATGCACATTGACACATATAGTGAAATGTTTCATTTATATTAACAAATAACACATCCAAGGCTGTGCTGGGGGCAGCCTGTAAGTGTTGCTACATATTCTGGTGCCAAAATAGCATGTCCGCAATGCTTGGCATGACAACACAGAACACAGCGAACAATAAAAAAAACAACAGAAAAATAAACTACTTTGCTCCCTTCCACCCAGCCACACACATAGACGGACCTCCAATCTTAGGACAGGGCATCTTTGACTTCCGGCATCCAGTGGACTCACAGACACTGGGTATTTAATTTGCTTGGTGGACTCATAGACTTGCAGAGATTCACAGACTCAGGGCTTTTGGCCTTCAGGACGTGACTGCCGAACTATTGATTGACCTTTGTGGTTTAACCCTCAGCATCGATCCAGGAGTCGCCAACTCCTTGAGCTTCGGACTTGCCAATGACAGGACCCCAAACACAAGGCCTCGAACTTCGGTCTAGCCATTTTGCATACCTAGGGAGTCAACAACCCTTGTTCCTCCAGCCCATATGGAATTCTGGAATCTGCCAACAACTCACTGACCCTGAGGGAAACACCAGCCCTTGTCCACACTGGCCTTCTGGTCAAACATCCAACCATGAATGCCCCAGGTTCATATTGCTGGCCTTTGAATGCTGAGTGGAAGCTTAGACTCTGGCCTGGCCTCTAATTCCCCACATAACTGTTGTTAAATCCTAACCTGACCTCTAACTCTCCTCCCTGTCCCCAACCATTCTTACAAACCAAAAACAACCATAAAACAGCTCATATTGCTATTTGTACAACTACAATATTTATACTTATCATCCATCATGTACTATTGGACATTACTCTATTTAAAAAATATATACACATGATGTAGTACTCAGTAGTATATGGACTGTAGTTAGAAAATAACCAAGATGTACACCACAGTTTTGAGTTCAGTAGAATAATAAAGAAACACTACTGTAGAAACAGCAAAAATGTAACACAGTAACACTGCTCAAATGTGTAAAACTTCACAGCACATAAATGATGTGACTGCCAAATTTGACTTGTTGGAAGAGATCTCAACACTATTGTGTGTTGATTGTGTATGTGCAGTGCAGCTCAAACCGTGTCAAGTTCACTAATGATACAACAGTGTTTGGCCTCATCGGAAACAATGACGAGTCAGCAGACAGAGAGGAGGTAGTGAGGCTTGTCAGATGGTGAGAACAATAACCTGATCCCAACATGGACAAGAGGGATGACTGTGGACTTCAGGAAAGTGTAGATCGACCACTCTCCCTTGCACATCAATGGCTCTGTCATGGAGAGAGTGAAGAACACAAAGCTCCTTGGTGTGTGCATAATGGACAATCTAATCCGGACCCACAACACCTCTTCATCGGTCAAGAAGGCACAGCAGTGTCTATACCTGCTGACGAGATTGCAGCATGAAAGGCTCCCTGCACCCATTCTAACAACTTTCTACAGAGGAATGATCGAGAATACCCTGTCTGGCTGCATCATTATGTGATACAGATGCTGCCAGGGCTCTACAGAGGGTAGTAAAAACTGCCAAATGAAGTTATCCCCTCTGGTTCAGGATCCTGATGGCTGACGGAGAATAACTGTTCCTGAAACTGGTAGGGTTTGCCCTGTATCTTCTTCCAGATGGCAGCTTGAGAAGGGAACATGTCCGGGGTAGTAGATGTCCCTCATGATGAATGCTGCTTTCCTGCGACCACGCTTTGTGTCAATATGCTCAATGCTGAGGAGGGCTTTATTGACAATGGACTGAGCTGTATCCATTACTTTTTTAGGATTTTCTGTTCAAGAGCATTGGTGATTCCATACCGGGATGCAACCAGTCAGTGTGTTCTCCACCACTCTTCAATGGAAGTTAGTTAAAGTTTCAGATGTCATGCCGAATCTTCATAAACTCCTAAGGAAGTAGAGGTGCTGCCGTACTTTCCTCTTAACTGTATTTACCTGCAATTTTCATTCCTCTGAAATGAAAATACTGAGGAATTTTAAATTGTTGAACCTTTCCACCTCTGATCCCCCGATGAGGACTGGCTCAGAGACCTTTAGTTTCCTCCTCCAAAAGTCAGTAATCAATCTTTTGGTCTTGCTGATGTCGAGTAAGATGTTGTAGCTGAGCCACCACTCAGCCAGATTTCCAATGTCTCTTCTATATGCTGATTCATCACGAGCTTTGATTCGGCCTACGACAGTTGTTTCATTAGCAAAGTTAATTATGGCATTGGAGCTCTGCTGAGCCACAGAGTCGTAAGTGTAAAGCGAGTGGAGCAGGGGGCCAAGCACACAGTCTGTGGTGCACCTGTGCTGATAAAGATTGTGGGGGAGATTGCTGTTTGTAATCCGAACTGACTGAGGTCTGCAAGTAAGGAAATCAAGGGTGCAATTCCACAAGAAGGGATTGAGGCTAATTGGCGACATGATGGTGGAATTTAGGTAAAATGTCCTGCAGGTTAACATAATTGAAGTCTCCTGCAATTATCCAGATGTTTGTTTTGTAGAGAGCTGATGATATGGTAAAAATCTCACAGTGCATCCTTGTCATTCCTTCTCAAGTGATGTAGACAGTGGTGATGAACACAACAGTAAACTCCCTCAACAGGTAATGTGGCCAGCATTTAATTGTGAGATATTCAGTTGCCCCATAACAGTGACTGCTAACTACAGATGAGTTTGTGCACCAGCCTTTGTTAACGTACTCACAGATTCCACCTCCTTTGAATTTCCCTGACAGGAATTTGCTGCTCGCAAATCATCCCATTGAATTCGAATGCTGAGTCAGGCATTTTGTTGATAAGCCACGTTTCAGTGAAAATCAGAATTCAGCAGTTTCTCATCACTTCCCCATGCTCCTGTTTCTCCCATATCCCCAAAGATCCTCTGTTTTTGTAACTGGCTTCTTAGTGTGAATGGCAAACAGGATCAAAGGGCAGAACAAGGTACAGGTGTGACAACATGTCTAATTTACCTCTAAAGAAGTCTGCAGAATAATATAAAAAAAAAGTTCAGTATGGAGACCTAAACCCACACAATCTAGGAAGACATATTGTTGTTTTCTTTGAAAGAAATCTGTAATTGAAGGGGATTCCTATCAAATAGACAGATGAAGGAAGGTCCAGACTTACCATTGTCACCCTGGCTATAACTCTGAAACTTGGCATGAAGACACTGTTAAATTGGCAGCTTGTGAGGACAAGATATTTTCTTGTCTAAACCAGTAAGGAAGATTATCTGAAGTGCAAATAAACAGGAGCTAACTCCATAAGAACTATACTAATTCAAAGCACAGCATGTCAGAATGAGATTAGATGACATGAAATTCAGCTAAATTTATTCATAAACATTTAGCACATCATCAAGACGAAGACAAGCTGGGAGAGGGAACGGTACTCATTTCCAGCCTAGACCTGAACTGATAAAGCAGATAATAATGTAAGCAATATCATCAGTCGCAACATTGAGTGTTCTAACAGGATCAGGTACCACATGACCTACCTATTGGATGATACAGTAGAGCTCACAGGACTAGCAGCTTGTCTTCAATTCTGGGTAGACTGAACGTTCTCCCTCTGACCATGGTGCTTTGGTTTCCTCCCACATGGGCTGTACGGTTCAATGACCACTCTGTAGTTGCTTCATGTGGTAAATGGTAAAATTCCGCGGTGGAATTATCTTTGGCCCGCGAGATAATATCTAATTACTATTAAAGCTGGCCCCAGTAATCGAAGCGCCTATGGCGTATCATATAGCTAATGCTGAGTTTATTCAGGTACCAGGTTTTCAGGGTTTTTTGTGTTTATTCGGCAGTCTTGCTCGGCAGTCTTCTTCAAAAGAAACGGAATTTATAAAGTGAAACACTTTGTAGTTATAGCAGAGACTGAGACACATGAGAGCAGGCTGAAAAAACGGAAGCAACAAAAGCTGCGTTCGCACACGTCCGGCTGATCCGGCCCTCATGAAGCTGCATTTTGCTCAATCCGGCCCGTGACCTAAAATGAGTTTGACACCCCTGACAGAGAGGGATAACTACATCTGTTATTGTTGTTGAGTGCTGATAGTGTAGTTACCCATAGGGTTTTCGTGGTATGATGCAGAAGTAGATTTCCAGGCCTTTCTTCTGCTGTCCAGTTTGCGACCCGGCTGGATTTGAACTCAGTACCATCCACCTCGAAGTCCAGTGCTGATGCCAGTACACCACTGGCTGGCCCATCTAAATCTACAACATTATGGACATGAGCAACAGCCAGAAGAATAGTTCAAAGACTGTTACAGATCCGAACATCTATGTTCAGAGATTATGCAAACGGATTTTTACAAAGAAAATGGGATGATAAATCATTGTAAGATTGAATAATGGTTTAAATGATCACAGGTACAATATACTATTTTAACTGCATCCCTTACTCATTCACTTCTTTTCAGTGTGTGGAAAATAATTTGCATTTCTCAGCAGCACATGGTCTGGTGTCTGAAAATAAACACAATGTAATTCACAGATTTGAGTCTTAAAGTGTAATTAAGAAACAGAACTGTTGGAACGACAAGATGTAACAGATGGTGGAAAACTAATAAATGTTGATTTACAGAGGGATTTTGGTATGCTTCTTCATGAATTGCAGAAAGGTAACATGTAGGTACTGTAATTAGTTAAGAAGACAAATTATATATTGACCTTAGTGGCAAGGGGTGCAAAAATAAGGAAGATTTGTAGAATTGTACCGGAAGTGGAATACTGATTGCAATGTTGGTCATCGTGCTTAAGGAATCCAGTGTGGCATTGACTTACCTGAGGTTTGTCTCGTTTCGGAAGAGTTTCAAAAGATCATTCATGATTTATTTAAAATGATAAAATTCTGGAAAAGATGAACAGGATGCTTAGAAGCATTTATTTTTTTTTAATTGGAATGACTTGTCTCAAGGTCATTTAGGACTGAAATAAGAAAATCATTTATTACTCAGAATGCTGTATAATTTTGAATTCTCTCTCAAAGAGAGCAAAAACTGATCAGTTGTTGTGTTCATTGGTGAATGAGATTAATAGAATGGACTTTAGAAGAAGGGGAGAAAGGGAATTGGAGATACAGAAGAAATGGACTTGAGGGAGAGTATTGCCTGTGGTGTTACTTCATGGCAAAACAGGTTTAAGTAGCTATACGGCCTGCTACAATTTCTCTTTCTTAGGCTCTTAAAGTATTCAAGCATCTCAGTTTGAAACCACTAGAAAAATGCTCACATTCTAATTTATCTATTTATTTTAATAAGTCAACAGTAGCATGCATTTCACAAGTGTTTTCAACTTGGAAATGCATGAGACTGAGATCCAGCAGAGAGCAAATAATTTACACAAAGGCAATGGGGTAAGATATCTGATCTAAGGAAAGAAACTTGATGAGCATCTGAAACCTTGGTTAAAAAAAAACTGATCAGTCAGAGATAAATGGAATGACAATAAAGTCAGGAATGGAAAGGTGATGAAAACTTTGCTGTCAATGCTGGGAGAAAGAAGAAAGAAGAATTTATAAAGCAAAACTCAGAAGACCAAAGAAAA
Source organism: Hemitrygon akajei (assembly GCF_048418815.1). Classification (NCBI taxonomy): domain Eukaryota; kingdom Metazoa; phylum Chordata; class Chondrichthyes; order Myliobatiformes; family Dasyatidae; genus Hemitrygon; species Hemitrygon akajei. The sequence goes on along the minus strand of NC_133134.1, from coordinate 34,749,513 downwards.
TAGGTTGAAAGTTTGTGAGAGGAAGTGATCTGATGTGAATATAAGGATGACATTTAACATGTTAGCATTATATCTCTGCAAGCATGTAAGTACAGGACTTTGCCATGAGTGCAAAATAATGTGAATGTTGGAAAGAAGAAACAAAATAGAAACTTCCTAGAGTATTCAGCAAGTCAAGCAGCATCATTGGAAAGAGAAATAAAGTTAATATTTTATATCTATGCCATTCAACAGATTGGAAAATTGTTACAGAAGTAACAGATTTTAAACAAGGTCAGAGGCAAGGAAAGCAGATGGAATAAAAGATTAAATGAGAAGATGTACAGTGTGGAAGGTAGAAGTGTTTACATCTCAGATGGAATGATCACGCAAGGCAAAGGTGGTATTGGGACATATAAATGAGGAAGTATTGGGTCAGCAGATGTTATTGGGAATAACAGAACCACTTCCAGTGGCAGAGTGTTACACTCACTAATATTTTCCATTCATTTGACATTATGGGATGAGGAGATTGTGATTAAATATGAAGACAAGATCAACTTCAATTGGTTTAGTTCCACCATTGTCCCTGAGTTCAGGAGAGGTCACACCATCAAAGGCAACACTCTGTTATCTATATGGGTAACTTACGATCATGCATCCACTCTGATCACAAACTGGCTAGGGCTGCTAGCTGTGGTCACGTCCAGCCTGTAATCATGTTATGACTGTAATGGTCAAATAACTGTCAGCACATGCAAGCTGTGAGATGTGATGGTGTAGCTTGTTGAAGTATTATGCCTGTGAGGTAAATGAATCCTGATTGCTTACAATTGTTATTAGAGGAATGATTGGGAATACGATGCATAAAACCACCTATATGGTATGTTTTGCTAATTAAAGATTACTTTCACTTATCTTAATAGCACGGAAGTTTTTGTACTGCATCTAGGTCCTGGGAGTTGGGCTTCTTGTAAATTGTTTGCTTCCCCACTGAATGATCAGTTTATCTGGAATTCAATTTGGTCCCATCCCAGTGTATCATACTCTTTAGTCCATTTCCTCCACCGAGGCCTACAATACAGTGTTGGAAAATTTGTTCACTCTTCCTTCCAGTGTGCCTTTCTTCAATGGTTCCCAGCTTAAGAACGCCAAAAAAAAAGCTAACATCAGCTTCACTCACAAAATCCCCTTTAAGTAGAGCAGACTAGCTTTAAGTGGTACCAGTTCCACACAACATTCAGTGTGTAACTAGGGAGTGGAGTGATTACATTTAAGATATTGGGGATTGCAAGGAATTCTGTCTAAACCTAATTATCTGATTCCTTGTATTTCACACTCGAATGTGTTATCCAAGACACGTTTTGCGCTCACACAAGGAAAAAATAGATTAACATTTATAGCTTGATTTCAAATTTCCCTCCTGGGCTGGAGTTTCGGTGGCCTATTTATGTATTTGGAAAGTTTGACTGGCTTTTCTGCAGAAATTACTGAAGCAAGCAGGATAAATCTCATGCACACAGTTGCAGAATACATGTAAAATTCAGGAACATTGGATAGACTCAGTCTGTTTCCCCTGAGCAATGGAGAAGGAGGAGGGTTAATTTTTTCAAGCAAAGAATACTGAGATTCTGGAGGAGGTGGTGGAGGCAGGAACAGTAGCAACACTTAAGAGGCATCTTTCCGGGTACTTGAATGAGCAAGATATGAAATCATAGTCATAGAGTTATACGTACAATGGAAACAGGCTTGTCGGGCCAAGTAGTCTCCCTGAGCTAGTCTGATTGGACCATATACTGCTAAGCCTTTCTTATCAATGCAAGCCATCAAAATGTCTTTTAAATGTCTCAATTGTATCGTCCTTTATCACTTGCTCCAGCAGCGTGTTCTTTCTACCCACCAATTTCCATGTGGAAAACTTGCCCCTGGTCCTCCTCTTAAATCTTTCCTTTGTCACTTAAAAACAATGTCCTCTAGTTTGTGTCCTCTACTGTAGAGAACAGATTTTAGCTACTCACCTTATCTATACCCCCTCATGATCTTGTGAGCCTATGTAAGATTACCCGTCAGCCTCTTACACTCTAAGTTTTCCATGCTGGCTCTATTGTCATTCAGAAACTCAAGTTAACTCATGGCACAAGGGTAGTCTAGCACAAGCAACTTGGCTTCAGTTCTTGAAGAACACCACCTGCTGCAATAATATGATGTGCTGCTTTGATTTCCATTGCCTTCCTGCGCCAAATTGCCAAATCATGGAGTTGGTGCCAAATTAGTGGTTGTTGGTCCAGGAGACAAAGGATGTTTTCATTTAACATATCTGCAAGGCACTGGGGCCAGGTTCTGAAATGTGGATGTATAATTCAAATGAACCATTTAATACTTTCATTTTCATTTTGCACCAGGCTGTGTTGAGGTTCATAACGATGCAAGAGGCACTCAAGGTGATGATTTTCTCTTTGGACAGATGTTGGTAGGGTGGAGGGGCGGTGCTGATGCCCTTGCTGAGAGACTTCAGCACTTCTATGGACAGTTTCATTTGTACTCAAGGTGGTGAGTGTGCTGTGGAGGAGAGCTATAAAATGACGTTGAGAGGGATGGGTTGGTACCTGTCTGGTTCCATACATTGGTCATTTCCAACAAGAGTTAGCACAATCCCTTACCAGCAGAAGAAGCATCTTGTTGCAACCCCTACCAACAACTTGCAGTGTGATGCACTGTTACAAATAGTGAAATATCACTTTTACCTCCAGTACTAACATTGGAAGATCCAGAAGGAAAGAAATTTGGCATGGCTGTTTGTCAATACATGACTGCAGAATTTGTCAATTTTCACTTGGAGAGGTAGAAGGTTCCTCAAGAATTGCCATTCTGTTATGTCGAAAATGGAGAAATATTCCTGGAAAGCATATTGTGGATATGATCATCTAATCAGACTCATTCACCCTCGTCTTGTTCAGGTTTGCCATCCTGTTCAGTAATTCTGTTTCTTCTCCTCCAGTCTAGCAGATGACCTAGTAGAGAGGCCACTAGAGATCTCACATTTGGCTAGGCTGTTAATTTTTGATGAAGTTATGCTTCAGTGAAAGTTTTTCTTCATATCATTAACACATTTCAGCAATGGTAAATCCACAAAATGAGCATAATGAACTTTCCTTGGACTCACTCCCCTATAAATATGGAAGTTATTGGATATGTAGGTGAGTTTCTCTTAAATTACCTGTTGATAAGCATGTGGTGGTAACTGGATTGTCATGGTCCAGAATGGCAAGGCTAATGACTACAGAAGGACTGATATCTTGGCTGAATCAGTACATTTCTGCATTGCCTTTGTTATGTACAATACCATGCCTATAGATTTATTAAACAGTGTGAGTAACTAGAAGATTTTGTGCTATGCCTAGAAAAATAGAAGAAAGCAAATCTGAAATCTGTAGTCCAGATTTTGAATTAAATTTTAATGTGATATTTGGAAGATACAAGAAGAACTAGGCAGAGTAATGGTTCAAAGTGGACTAGATGGGCTGAAGGGCTTATTACTTTGCTATGATGCTCTATGACACTAAGATGGGTTCCATTCCTGTAATATTTGAATAAACAATTAGACACAGCTTCAGATGGCTTGCAGTGGTTGTGTGACTAAGGATCATGACTAACTAAACTGACCTACCTCTTCTGGATCCTAGTTAATTCACCCTCTAGTGAACAGCACCGTCAAATGATTTTCAGCCCAAGGACTGCATCAACTCAAGATTGTTACATATCTCCACCTCTGAAAGAATAGCTATTAAATATTGGTTTTGCCAACCTGGCTTGCATCTGATGCATGCATATAAATAAAGAGAGGGCACTCCTATTCTGCAACTGTTTCCATTTTACCTCCCTTCCTTTGGTGATCATTTCAAGATCTGCATCACAACAAATCACCATTCTAAACTACTTCTCTAAGTATAATCAAGTCAAAGCACAATCACCAATTAATTATCTTTGTGCCCATTTTCATGTGTGTTCGCACTTCCTGCTGCTCCATTCAGCTTCATTATTGAAAATGGATTATTATTGTCACATGTATCAAAATACAGTGGAATGCAGATTGTCAGTACAGATCCAAGCATTATACAAAGTACTGAGCTAGAATAATGTAAAATAACAACAATGCATCTAAAAGCTACCAAACAATGCAGGTCAGGTAATCGATTAAGTGCATGAAAATAACTAGGTAGATTGTGAGGATGAGCATCCACCTTATCATAAGAGGTCCATTCAAAAGGCTGATAACAGTTGGCTAAAAGCTACTCTTGAGCCTAGTGGTGTATGCTGTTAGCTTGTTGTATGTTATGACTGATGGCAGAGGAGAGAACAGAAAGTGTCCAGATTGGGTGGGGTCCAAAGACAGGCTAGTTACTGTGATCTGTTGAGCTATGTTCACAATTCTCTGCAGTTTCTTGTGGTCATGTGCAGAGTAGTTGCCATACCAAGTTGTTACTTATCCAAACAGAGTGCTTTTTATGGTGCATTCTTAACATCTGTGCAGGGTCAACAGGCATATTCTGAATTTCTTTAGACTGCTGAGGAGGCTGAGTCATGGGTGAGCTTTCTTGGCTATGACGTCAACATGATTGGATCAGCACAGTCTGTTGGTGATGGTCTCTCTTAGGAACTTGAAGGTCTCAACCTCGACACCACTGATGTAGAAAGGAGTATGTGTACCACCCCTCTTTCTGAAGTTGATGACCAGGGCAACTCCCCTGGATGTGGAACTGTATCAGTGAACAGCCTCAGTGGGACAGAGCATGATTAGCATTGGGGGACCACGTTTGGCAATGCTGGGAGCAGTTTGCTGAGCTTTGCACTGCACTACCTCAGCAGTCTGGTGCAGATGCCTGAAATGCAACTGCAAGGCAAGTGACAGTATAAATGGTGCCATTCTGAGGATGCACAGTGGATTCCCCATCCATGCAACTTTCTGCCTCCTTACAGCAAAGCATCTAAATATCTCTTGGAGACAGTGGCAGAGCTGAAAGAGCCGCTACTCAATATTGCCAGGGATACAGGTCCAATACTGACCTTTGGTACTGTATGAGCACTCCAGTTGCCTCTCACATCCCAATGACATGGAGACTGGCCATTGTTCATTACTCCTGGAGTGTGCTGTTGAATGGTGCATTGACTTTGTGGGCAGCATAATACCAAGTGGTTAGCATAACACTATTACAGCACCAGTAGCCTGGGTTCAATTCCACTATTGTCTGTAAAGAGTCTGAATCCTTCCCGTGACCATGTGGTTTACCTCAGAGTGCTTAGGATTCCTCTGACATTTTAAAAATATATGGGTTGCTAGGTAAATTGGTCACATGGTTGTAATTAGGTGATGCGGGCTCATTGGGATGGAAGGTCCATTACTGTACTATATCTGTTTACAAGTTCATTTAAAAAAGAAACTCACTTGCTTGGTTAACTGCCCACGATAATTATTTAGTTGTTCATTCATATTGACAATATAATGACTGCTGAATTCCAGTTGCCTTTTGGATGGATAACTGGCATGTACCACAGTGATTGCTGGATCTTTCTGGGCTGCTCCCTTTAAAGAGTTAACATTGTATATTTGTATAAATACTAACATTGAATCAAATATTTTTTGAGAAGTTCATTGTAAGTTCAAGTTTAAATTCAAGTTTAATTGTCATTCAACCATACATAAATATAGCCAAAGGAAGCAGTGTTCTTCTGGGGCCAAGCTCCAATCAGCACACAGCACATTTAGCCCATATAGTTATGATCACAGAAAACACATACAGTCATAAAAATTATAGTTCACGTCCCTCAGTGGAAGGGCCTGTAGACTGATAGTGTATGGGATGTTGCCTTGGTCTAGCTTGTTTATCTCAGTGTAAACAGCGAAGGGCAGCAATGATGAGTGGGCCAGCCTTAACCCAATACAGATTGAGCACACCCACAGAGGTCCTCTTCTCTCTCCCGTCCCAACTCGGCTTCTTCTCTCCAGGGTAGCTGCAACAGGCAGCACTGCAGCATGAGGACCTGGTCTGCACGACAACTGAGGCATCGCAGCTCCCCTGCCATCAGTCTTACCAATTAACCAATGAAATGGACTTGCCATATTCTACATTACCATTGCCCAAAAGGAGCTTGTGATCAAAGTAAAAATGGGCAGGGCAATTATCTGCATCGTTTGTTGGACCATGCACTGCCTCCGCACAACAATTGTACGTAGCAAGTCCAGACAACAACACGGTACACAGCTCCACCTTTATCAAGCAACTTGCTGATGGGGTAGGCCTGCAGTACTTGATGTTCTTAATATGACCAGTGTTTTGAGATAATAAAAGAAAACCTAAAGGATGAACAACTATACCTTTGGAAGGACTCGGAAAGGCCACTGAGACTGTGCACACCATCATCTTACCAATTATCAATGCATGTAAAAGTCCATAAAAATATAAGTCATTATTTAAAACACTAAAAAAGAATATATTAATTTAAAAAGAAACTATTGTTAGATCTGGTCCCCTTGGTCCAGAGAGGTGATCCTGCAGTGGACTATTGGAGACTCCTGAGAAGATTGGACATTGTTGCTGGACTTCCCATGGAGACCTGCGAAGGGGCAGATTTACAAATGCATTGGCATTCCGATTCTTGGACTTTCTCCAAGTCCTGCATTTGCTTTCATCCAGATGGCTGAACACTTGCAGGTCTGAGCCAATCAGTGCAGCTCATTGTACCCATTCATACAATGGCAGCTATTGGATCTGTACTATAGTTAACACAGTTAGCACTGAATGGATGCAGAAATTGGAGCACAAATGGGCAAGCAGGCAAAGGAAAGCATTGTATTAAGATCTCAGTGCTTATTTTTCAACAACATCCACTTTAGTTCCTTTTGTACATTCCTAACTGGGACAGTTCAAGCCTGAAGTGGAACATTTGATAAATAGTACATTTCTGTGAACATTATCACCACATTGTATTGTTTCCTCATATCATTTAGATTTAATCTTTATTTCTTTGCAGATTTACAGCCTCTCCTACTTCCTGAATATCTTAAATTGTTCTCCATTGAATCACTTCACCTGACCTAATAACAGATCCACTCTGAACAGCAGTTGTCTAGTTATTAATTACCACCAAACAATAGAATGCAGAACAAAAGGTACTGTGTATAAAATTATTAAGTGCAACCAAAAGAGCTATTTTGTATATATATATTAGTAGTGTGTGGGATTTAAATATTCTTAGATCACTTAAGGAATGATCTAATAATATTTCCAGAAGAAAATATATGGCCATAATAATCAGATGTGTTTATTTAGAAAGAAACTAAAGCATAAACAAAATATCATTTGGGAGCAATTAGTGATAATCAACAAAAGATTACATTTCTTCAGCTGGGGTTAAACTCCAGTTGGAAAGCCAGAAATAAGAAAATTGTGATACATTTTGTTGAACGCCATTAAAATGCCAATGTACAAAAAAAGGTAACGCCCTGGTTAAGATTTTTCTGCAATGTTGTAGGTATTTCATTTTAGCAGTTCTGTCGGAGCAGCCTGCATTGCTTTCAGTCTGTTTGGGTTTGAGCTGAGATAAGGGGTTTTGTTGTTCAGCTGAGGAATGTGGTGTCAGCCAATCAGCAGGGTGGAATTGGGAGAAGGTTCCAGAGAATGCTGGGCGAAGAGGTCTTTTTGGCGGGAGCTGGGCAAAGACAGAAGGGAAGATGGCTGAGGATGCTGTCCCTGTTGCACAAGATACTTTGTGCAGATGAATAGCTTCAAGGAATAAGGACCAATACTCCTGATGAAGGGTTTCAGCCCAAAACGTCGTCACTACCTCCTCCCATAGATGCTGTCTGGCCTGCTGAGTTCTGCCAGCATTTTGTGTTTTTATTTATTTCCAGCATCTGCAGATTCACTCGTGACTCCCATGGGAGAGCCTGTTTGTCAAAATGTATTTTGAATGACTTTCGGAAGGTGGTGTGTGATTTCACGCAGGCCGAAGGTCCAGTACATGAGTTAAAGCCAAATGCAAGTCATGAACCCTTTTGTTTTTTTTTTTTCTTTTCTTTAATAGCTCTTTGGTTAAGTTAACATACATAAATATTCTTTTTTCATAATTGTATGCAGTGTATGATCTATTATTTCCTGCCGATGGGTGATTTCAGGGGTCAGTAAATCACTCAGCATTCACACAAAATGGGGTTTGGGAAGGCAAGACATCCCAACCTCATGGGTTTGGTGGGACCAAAGTTGTATGTATCCTAGATGTACGGAGCCTGAGAAAGGTGGGTTCTTTGCCATAGAGTCCAGTGGCTGTTAGCGAGGGGCTAATGAGCTGCATTTCCAGAGACACCATTAAAAAGGGGTTTCCTAAATAAAGAGGGAATGATGCTCAGAGGAACTTAGGCTCCTTGTATTCAAGTCACTGAAAGCCAATATGCAAGTACAACAGGTAATTAGGAAGGCAAGTGCTATGTTGGCCTTCATTACATGAAGATATGATTGCAGAATTAAACATATTTGACTGAGTCTTTATAAGACATTGGCGAGGCCGGACTTGGAGTATTGTGAGTAGTTTTGGGCCCCTTATCAAGAAAAGGTATGTTGGCATTGGAGATGCTCCAGAGAAGGATCACAAGAGTGACTCCAGAGATGAAAGAGTTAACCTACGAAGACCATTTTGTTGGCTCTGGACCTGTATGCATTGGAGTTTAGAAGAAAGAGGGGAGATCTTATTGAAACCTATCAAACATTGAAAAACCTAGTTAGGAACAAAAGCCACAGTTTCAGAATAGTGGGACGTCCATTTAGAACAGAGATGAGAGAAATTTCTTCAGCTAGAGAGTAGTGAATCTGTGGAATTCATTGCCACATACAGTAGTGGTGACCAAGCCATTGCGTATATTTAAAGCAGAGGTTGATAAGGTTCCTGATTAGTCAAAGCATCAAAGGTTACTGGGAGAAGGCAGAAGAATGGGGTTGAGGGCATAATAAATCAGCCATGATGAAATGGTGGAGCGGACTCGATGAGACGAATGGCCGAATTCTGCTCTGATGTCTGATGGTCTTATGGTCTTATTAATTGTAATTTCGCATGCACGCAGTATACAGAATTAGGTAGAAGATCGTGTAGTGCAGTTATAGAATGGCAGGTATGATGTTGTTGGCATCACTGAATAGTGGCTGAAAGAAGGTTACAGTTGGGAGCTTAACATCCAAGGATATACATTGTATCAAAAAGACAGAGGCAGATGAAGTGTGGTGGTTCTATTGGTAAAATATGAAATCAAATTCTAAAGAAGATGTAATAGAGGATTGGTAGATGTAGAACACTGGTGGATGCGGTTAAACAGCTGAAAAAGTAAAACAAACCTGTTGAGAGTTAACTACAGGCCTCTGAATAGTAACTAGAATGCTGGATATAAATTACATTGAGAGATAGAAAAGGCATGTAAAAAGGGCAATGTTGCAATAGTCGCGCGAGATTTCAATATGCAGGAAGATTGGGAAAATTAGGTTGGTGTTGGATCCTAAGAGAGAAAATTTGTAGATTGCCTATAAGACAGTGTTTTAAAACTACTTGGTTGAGCCCACTAGGGAAAGGTAATTCTGGACTGGATGTTGCGAAATGAACCAGATTTGATTCCGGAGCTTAAGGTAAATGAACCCGTAGGAAGCAGTGACCATAATATGTTAGAATTTGCCCTGCAATTTCTGAGGGAGAAGGTACAATCAGACATATCAGTTTTGCAGTGAAGTAAAGGGAACTACAGAGGAATGAGGGAGAAGCTGGCCAAAGTTGTTTAGAAGGGAACACTAGCAGAATAGCAGTGGCTGGAGTTTCTGGAGGCAATTCGGAAGGCAGGCTAGATACATCCCAAAGATGAAAAAGTATTCTAAAGGGAGGATCAGGTAACCGTGGCTGACAAGGAAAGTCAAAGACAGCATAAAATTAAAAGAGAGTGTATATAATATAGCACAAAAATTGTAGTAAGTTAGAGGATTAGGAAACTTTTAAAATCCAAGAAGGCATCTTCATTAGGAGAGAAAAGATGATATATATCAAAGTAAGCTAACCAATAATATAAAAGAAGATACACAAGTTTTTTTAGTTACAGCAAAAAAGAGTAAAAGAGAGGTGAGAGTGGATATTGTACCACGGGGAAATTATACTGGAGTGGTAGTAATGGGGGACAAAGAATGGTGGCTGAACATAATAAATATAAGCAGTACGCCAGATGTTCAAGAGTGCCAGGGGGCAGAAGTTGGTGTAGTTGCTATTACCAAGGAGAAGGTGCTTGGGAAGTTGAAAGATCTGATAAATTAACTGGACCAGATGAATTACACCCCAGAGTTCTGAAAGATGTGGCTGAAGGGATTGTGGGGACATTAGTAATGATTTTTCAAGAATCACTAGATAATAGAATGGTTCTGGAGGACTGGAAAATTGCAAATGTCACTCCATTCTTTAAGAAGGGAGAGAGGCAGAAGAAAAGAAATTACAGGCCAATTTGCTGGACTTCAGTGGTTGTGAAGATCTTTGAAAATATTGTTATGAATGAGGCTTCAGGGTACTTGGAGGCACATGATAAATTAGCAGAAGTCAGCATTGTTTCCTTAAAGGAAAACCTTGCCTGAAAAATCTGTGGAAATGCTTTGAGGTAATAATGGGCAGGATAGTTGCAGCTATATAAGACCTTGGTCAGACCCCACTCGGAGTACTGTATTCAGTTCTGGTCACCTCACTTCAGGAATGATGTGGATACTATAGAGAGAGTGCAGAAGAGATTTACAAGGATCTTGCCTGGATTGGAGGGCATACCTTATGAGACTAGGTTGAGTGCACTTGGCCTTTTCTCCTTGGAGCTACGGAGGATGAGAGGTGACCTGATAGAGGTGTATAAGATGATGAGGGGCATTGATCGTGTTGATAACCAGAGGCTTTTTCCCAGGGCTGAAATGGATAACACAAGTGTGTATAGTTTTAAGGTGACACGAGTGAATCTGCAAATACTGGAAATAAATAAAAACACAAAATGCTGGCAGAACTCAGCAGGCCAGACAGCATCTATGGGAGGAGGTAGTGACGACATTTCGAGCTGAAACCCTTCATCAGGAGTGGTGTAGTAGTGGTGTTTTTATAGTTTTAAGGTGCTTGGAAATAGGTATTGAGGACATATCAGGGTAGGTTTTTCACACAGAGAATGGTGGGTGTGTGGAATGCACTGGCAGCAGTGGTGGTGGAAGCAGATACAACAGGGTCTTTTAAGACGTACAAACAAGCTGGATAAATTCAGCGGGTCGGGCAGCATCCATTGACTGCTCCTTTCAACGGATGCTGCCTGACCTGCTGAATTCATCCAGCTTGTTTGTACGTGTTTATCTGACCACAGCATCTGCAGTGTACTTTGTGTTTACAGGGTCTTTTAAGAGCCTCTTAGATAAGTACATGGAGCTCAGAAAAACAGAGGGCTATGTGCTAGGGAAATTCTAGGAAGTTTCTAGAGTAGGTGGCACAGTCGACACAACATTGTGGGCCAAAGGACCTGTAATGTGCTGTAGATTTCTATGTTTTATGTTCTATGTTCTAGGATAGACACATAGGGTAGTCAGTGGATACTGTTTACTTGGATTTTCAGAAGGCGTTTGACAAGGTGTCACACATGAGGCTACTTAACAAGATAAGAGCCCAGGATTTTACAGGAAAAATACTAACATGGTTAGAAGATTGGCTGACTGACAGGAGTTAAAAGGTGGGAATAAAAGGTTTCTGGTTGACTGCAGGTGACTAGTGGTGTTCCCCAAGGGTTGGTCTGGAGACCACTTCTTTCCAAGTAAATGAGTCAACAATTTGTATGACAGAATTGATAGCTTTTTGGTCAAATTTGCAGGTCATAAGACGATAGGTAGAAGGATTGGTCGTATTGAGGAAGCAGGGAGTTTGCAGCAGGACTTAGACAAGATTGAAAGAATGGTCAAAGAAGGGGTGGTTGGAATATAGTGCCGAGAAGCATATGGTCATGCACTTTGGTAGAAGGAATAAAGACATAGACTATGTTCTAAATGGGAAGAAATTTCAAAAATCAGAAGTGCAGAGGGTTTTGGCAGTACTCATACAGAATTCCCTAAAGGTTAACTTGCAGGTTAAATCGGTGGTAAGGAAGGTAAATGTAATGTTAGCATTCTTTTCAGGAGAACTAGAATATAAAACATGGACGTAATGCTGAGGTTTTATAAGGCATTGGTCAAGACCCCACTTGGAATATTCATGAGAATGACTTTGGAAATAATAGGGTTAATGTATGAGGAGAGTTTGATGTCTCTGTACCTGTACTCACTGGAGTTTAGAAGAAGGATGGGGTGGATCAAATCTCATTGAAACCTATCACGCACTGAAAGACCTAGATAGAGTGGATGTGGAGAGAATGTTGCCTATTGTGGGTGAGTCTAGGACCAGAGAGCATAGCCTCTGAACAGAGGGATTCCAATTAGAACAGAGATGAGGAGGTATTTCTTTAGCCAGAGGTTAGTAAATCTGTGGAATTCATTGCCATAGATGGCTGTGAAAGCCAAGTCATTGGGTATATGTAAAGCATTGGTTGATAGTTTCTTGATAAATCAGTGCATCAAAGGTTACAGGGAGAATGGGATTGAGAGGAATAATAAGTCAACCATGATGAAGTGGTGGAGCAGACTTGATGGGCTGAATGGCATAAGTATGCTCCTATGCTTTATTTATTCCCTGACTTCCTTTTGCCATTTCCTCTCCTTGTCATTTTGGATATTGGAGCTCATTCATTTCCTAAGCATCGTGACGTTTTCTTACTTTGCTGCAGATTTTTCCCAATTGTTCGCTGCAGTTAATGTTCTTCAAGTTCTTTTTGGTCTCAGTGAATTCCCATTTCAGGCAGAAAAAGTGCACCTAAGTTTTATTTTTAGTATTAAGTGTATTTAATAATGTCAAGATGGTATGCGTCTTGGAGGAGTCCCATGAGTACTGTGAATCCATTGCCTTTGTTCTTCTCTGGAGGTCATTGGAAAGATTACAGTAAGAGATGTAAAGTACACCTGATACAAGTTACTGTGTTTTAAGAAACAATTTAAAAAAACAATTCACTCAGCTTTTGTACAATCAGGTGCTTACATCTAATAAAGATTGTTTTTACATAACTAGTTATTTCAGCAATAAATAGCCTTATTTTCAATGTCATTTAATAAAATTAGATAAGATTGATGTTACAATTGACCTTTACTTTTCAGTTGAATATCCGTATTAGTGAAAAAATAGCTTTAACCCTGTACCCCTTGTGGATCTTTTAATTATATGTATATATGCTGAGCAGGAGTATTTGTTCTTCCAATGATGACTAACATCTCCTCACTCTGGTAGACCAACAAGTTGTGGGTAGACTGAGGTGTATCTTTCACTGAGTTTATAACCTTCCAGCTCCAGTTGAGATTTATCTCTTGGGGATAGTTCATAGATCACAGAGGTCTGTGTTACACAGCTGCTCAGGATGAACCTTGACAAAAGCATTGCATTCACTGCATTTTACTTAAGGAAGATCCACCTGAAATATGTTCCCAGCATTAGATTCCAACAAGAAATTTGCACACTCTCTGGAGTTTACACTAAAGTGTCCAATTTTCATTCATGATTTTTCTGATTGAAATTTTCTCAAAGAACAAGAAAGCATTGCACTGCATGATCCAAATGTCAGATTAGTTGTGGTTCAAACATTGAGACAAATGGTATTTCTTTAGCCAGAGGATGGGGAATCTGTGGCATTTATTACCATGAATCTTTGCGGATGCCATGACAAAGGATATATTTAAAGTGAAGTTTGATATGTTCTTGTTTCGTAAGGTTTCAGAGGAGATGGCAGGAGAATGGGGTTGACAGGGATAATAAATCAGCAATGATGGAATGCAGGAGCAGACTTGATGGGCAGAATGGTTAATTCTGATACTATCTCTTCTGGTCTTAAGAAAATATATCAATAAATACGTTTGTATATTTATTGGTTGCAAATGTTTAACATTAACAAAATGCATTGATTAAAAAATGCTGTGAATATCACGTAAATGCCAAATAATGTTCATTAGGGTGAAAAAAGGACTGGCTGCAACTGTAGATAGCACCAGATAAATATCATTGGTTTCATTTGCCCTTATTGGAAGAACATGAAAAGCGAAAAATGAAGAAGATGACTTCTTCTTTTGCAATTTACCAAGATGCCTGATAACAAAATGGTAGAATGCTGCACTTATTGGAAATGTTTTACTTTGGTCAAGTAATAAATATTGATGTTTGCAAATACTGACATCAACAATCAATGAATCGCCAGTAATCTCGGAATCTGGACAGTGAATTAAACATTTCCAACGGACGTCCCTCAAAGCTAGCCAATCAGAATCTTAAGCTGCTAAACTGTTCAGTGTTTTGAATCAGCCAATGAGGTCACGATGTCTAATCAATATCCATTCAGACCACTGAAGAGTATATAAGCCAGCATTCTGAGGAGGCAACACCCTGAAATGCACACTGACGATGGCTTCTTGATTGGAGCCAAAACGTCTGCAAACATTTTGCCAAGCTCGGCGATCAACCCAACTACCAATGTTTACAATTTATGTAAATTATAGAAGTGCATATTCCATGATTAGAATGACCCATATTAAAGTGCATGACTAATTGTGCCAAGAATTGTTGGACCAGGGGCATCCATGATTAGTCATTTGGCAGGTAGGATTAAATTTAATGAAGACAAAAATAAGATGTTACATTTGGAATAAAAAAGTTAAACTTGTTACAAATAAGTGATCCAGGTTCAGAACTTTTCAAATAGGGGCACTTGGCATAAAAAGCTAAGTAAAGATAGTTTAGATTTCAATCGAAATAAAGAGATAGTGAAGACAGTTAGCATGCATTTGAAAGAACATGAAAAATAGAACAAAGCAGTGACCTACCAGGATGAATGATGCCAAAGATGGGAGCCATGAATTATTAAGGAAATACAAAGGAATTCTCATGCTGAATGTGAAAACTGAGAAGGTATGTTCAAAATTATAAAAGTCAATGGGTAAATACTAACAAGTGCATGGTTAACTGGATAAACAGGATTTTGAGATCTGATTTAGTCACATTTCTTTGGTAGCTAAGAAATCTTTGTAATGTTGAATGCTATAAGCACATGGGCTTATTTGTAGTTTGATGTGGTCTGGTTACTTTAATGCAGGGGTTCCCAACCTTTTTATACCATGGACCCCAGGCTGGGAACCTTACTAATGGATTGGATTCCTTTGGCAATTCTGATTCAAAAGAATCAATAATTTAACTTGCCAGCTCTTCATCTGATGGAAACACATGTTCGGAGTGGACCTGCAGACTCTGTACATACACACAGCACCAAAGGTCAGAATTGAATGGAGGCATCTGGAGCTGTGAGCCACCAACACAACTTGAAGTGCCACTGAGGCACCCTAACAGCATGCTTTGGAATGCGGAAGGAAACTTAAAAGGTAGCATGGTAGTATAGTGGTTCTTCTCATTGTTACCGAGAGGAAGGAGATACAGAAGCCTAAAGCTACGCATTCAGTAATTCAGGAACAGCTTCTTCCCCTCTGCCATAGGCCACCTAAATGGACATTGAACCCATGAACACTATCTCACTTTTTAAAAATATATTTCTGTTTTTGCACTATTTTTAATTCAACTATTTTATATGCATATATATATTTACTGTAATTGACTTATTTCTTTCTATATTATCATGTATCGCATTGTACTGCTGCCTCTGTGTTAACAAATTTCACAACATATGCAGGTAATATTAAACCTGATTCTGATTCTGATTCTGGTTAGCACAACACTTTACAGTATAGGTGACCCGCCTACAATTCCCGCTGCTTCCTGTAAGGAGCTTGTGCTTTTCCACCGTGACCATGTGGAGTCCTCTCGGTTCTCTGGTTTCCCCCACAGTCCAAAGACCTACCAGTTGGTAGGCTAATTGCTCATTGTAAATTGTCCCATGATTAGGCTATTAGGATTGTGTTGGGGGATTGCTAAGTAGTGTGGCTTGAAGGGCCTATTCCATGCTGTATCTCAATAAGAATGTGTAAACTCTGCAACAATAGCTACTGAAGTCAATGTCAAGATCTTGCTGTATTTGGAATTGGGAACTCTTTTTTTTGCAAACTGTATGCTGCAGTATGCCACTGATAAACTTTGCTTTTGTTGACTGTTCAGCAGATCGTTTGGTACAGCCTACGGTCTTCAGGCTGAATGAAGAAAATGCTGGGTAGATCTGAGTTACAGAATGTCAAAAAATTCGGAATGATTTGTGGTGTTTTTCATCATTGCAACCATCACCAACAAATGAGAAAAAGACTTCCTTATAATTTCACTAAAGTTGAAACATAAGAAATCTTTCTCCTATGCATAAGCTGTCACTGGATAAAACAGGCTTTCCCAACTGCAGTTTAATTGCCCTTTTCTAGAAGGCTTAGAGGAATAAAAATTGCGTTGTCAGATTTGTAGCAGTCCCAGAGAGTGACAACCTCCCAATGTCTTTTAGAATTACAGTGCAGAATAACTTTGTCTCTTATTCTGAGGAAAATCAAGAATGATTACTTTTGAGAAAATATGAACGGTTACTATTGAGAACATATGTATGAATGAATATATTAAAGGCAGAAGGGAAGAGCCAAGAAAGAAACAATGAGGAATTTACTAAGGTTCCTGAGAAAAACAAAATCCATATGTTTATTGCAAGTCAGTACATAATAACTGATTTCTTAAAATTTGAAGGAACAAAACCCTGCTTTTATATAAAGGGAGCATTTAATTTCATACTCAGAATGAATCTTTTTGGAAAAAAAAGATAATACCTCTCAAACTGAACTAACAAAGAAATGGTTTTGTATGTGAGATTATATTCCCTACACTTCCAACCCAAGATAAAGAGTTGAATGAACTGAGGTTAATTGCTCCCTTTGGTGACAGCGTCAGACCTTCCTGTACTGTAAATACTGGTTTTTGCTATTTCCTGTTCTATTTATCAGCAGACTGTTGAGGCCTTATTTCGTAATAATACAGCAAAATTTAGAAACAGACAAATACAAATTGATAAGTATTTCTCTGAGAAAATTAATGTTCTTGTCCAAAGAGGAGATGACGTGCATTGTCTTGATTGAGTCGATTGTTTAGAAACTGCTGGTGCTTTGCTGATCTATTTTATAATCTCCAGCTCTTTTGGCAAGTTAAGTTAAATTTTCAGCACATTGGGTATAAATTGAATAAGTAATTCAACAATAACTTTTCAATTAAATCTGTTGTGTCGCTGAATAAATCTCTATTTAATTTATTGCATAAACCACACTTTTAGTGAAGGCAAGATCATGTACCTATCATGCACCCATTGTTTAAAATGGTACTGGTGAATCTCAGTGACTTGTAGCTAGTGGCTGATGAAACAAGGAAAGCACCTAAAAACATTGTTAATCCCTCCTTTTCTGACAAATAATCATAGCAAGTAATAGTCTGTAACTTCCCTTTGGACTGGGAGGCAATTTGAAGCGGCAGAGATGAGGCAGCTAGAATCATACTATATATTATGATTGTAATCATTGAATAGTTGCCTAATTCAAATTGATTTAGCCAATCAGTTATGTGGAGAGACAGGGGAAGCTAGCATTATTCTCTTTGGAGATGGTTTCAAGAAGCTGTATAAAACCATGGGAAGTTTTGACAGAGCAAGTAATGAACTGTTTCTATTCATAAGTTTCTGAGTATAGTCACCACCACATCCACCAGCAAAGTGGCAAAGTTAAAATTCAGATTGTGTAAAATGAAACTGTCATTTAAGAGCAGGTAGACTTAAAATTCTCTCAATATATTGTAAGTATATTAAAGTAAGCTCTTTTCAAGCAAAATATAAAATTTGAATCAAATAAGTCACTTCTCCATTCACATGGTAATCTATTTCCTTTTCCAGCATAAAATGCTTTCCATTATATTCCACTAAATACCCTGCACATGAAATGCTGTCAGTTCACAGTGAAATTTAACACAGAGATGCTAATACTTTTGACACCAGTCATATTAATCAGTTTAATTTAAAGTAATTTTAAGTGTATGTTATTGATTGTGTTTGATTAGATTTACTGGATGAATGATGAGCAGGATGTGGTTGTGTAATTAGCTGCATTTCTTTCAATTGCAGGTTTCATTCATTCTCTTACATTCCCTGCAGTGTTTGAGGTTCAGATTAGTGTTAGCTGTGTGGGAAAAGTAGTGTTTCAGTGTGTTTTATGATCTAGGACTACCCTTAATTTAAATTTATCCAAAACGTTTGCTCAATTCACCAATGCTCTGTTCCTTAGAAAGTGTTCTAAAGTCAGGTGTTCAAAATTCCAACTCTGTTTGTCGCTAGCAATTCTTGCCGGTTGATTATGAGGCAGTGTTAAAATCAATCTGCTTCCTCTCCAATTCCCCATTCCCTTTCAGATATAAATTCATCATTTGGCAGTTTTGAAAGGGATGAATTAAAGATAAAATTATAGTGAATTCTGGCTAATTGGGATGCATCAGGACCAGTATATTTTGGCCCAATTAAGCGACTGCCTCAATTATCCAGAGTTTCATGGAAACAGTTAAAAGGAATAAAAAAGACAACTGAGTTACATTTTATGTATTTAAATAAATACAGTAGAGTTTAGAACATTACCAATACCTCTACAGTATGTCAAAACTGTGTATTAGTTCCTAATAGTTATCAACAGAAAAGTTCATCTGCTGTGTTTTTCGATTCTCTGTAAATTATCAAAATCAGCACAGACACTCATTGCAGATAATAGACTACCATTATTGAGTGCCTTCAACAATTGCATCCTCCAAATCTTAATTTTCATTGTAACATTCAAGATGATTATTTTATACCTTATAATTCCTAACTTGTTGAAGTTGTGAAATCATTTCATTTTCACTCCTGGCCATTTCTGGCATCTCCAAGTCTGAATGTTTGAAACCATGGTGAGCAAAACAGTTTGAAATTGTCTTACTGCTTATTTCGCACCAATTATCAGTGGAAAAAGTTTAATGGTTTTTAACACACACACGTGCAACTGACGCTATTTAAAAAATGATCGTTCTGAGCACGATGTAGTGTCTAATGGCCGTGCATGTGCACACGCCTGATGCTATTTAGAAATCTTTCTGCAGCAGTCTACTGCCCCCGCTAAGTGGCATGATGTCCCAAATAAATGAAGGAAATCCTGGCTATTTTCGCAATTTAACTTTGGTTCTTCCAAATAAATAGCTACCAAATAAATGGCTACTCGGATTGACTGATGACCCAATTAAATGGAATCCATTGTATAAAGGATCTCAATGGGTAAGATTATTGTTGATAATTTGCAATTATTTGCAATATTTGCAATCTAACAATAACACATTTGGAAACTTTGTATTTAAATAACCTCTTAATAAAATTTAAATTTCTGGTGCATATACACTCAGCAGCCACTGTATTAGGTACACTTACTCATTACTGCAAATATCTAATCAGCCAATCATGTGGCAGTAAGCCAATACATAAAAACATGTAGACATGGTTAGAGGTTCAGGTGTTGTTCAGACTAAGCAGTAGAATAGGGAGAAGATATGATCTGAGTGCCTTTGACAATGGAATGGTGCCAGATGGGGTGGTTTGACTATCTCAGATACTGCTGATCTCCTGGGGTTTTCATGCATAACAGTCAGTAGAGTTTACAGAGAATGGTGCAATAAACGAATAATCATCCAGTGAGCAGTGTTCAGTGGGCAAAAACATTTTGTTTACGAGAAAGACAGAAGAGAATGTTCAAACTGGTTCAAGCTGACTGGAAGGCGACAGTAACTCAAATATTCACGTATTAAAGTGGTGGTGTGCAGAAGAGCGTTTCTAAATGCACAGCACATTGAACCCTGAAACGATGGGCTACAGCAGCAGGAGACCACGAACATAGAGTGTATTTTTTAATGTTCTGAGGTGTTGAAGAACCTGTTTTATCCAGCAGAGGGCAGCATGTTTCCATTGAAACAACCATCTGGTGCGGGGTGAGAAAGAGGTAAAAATCCACTGTCATGGGATAATGTTCACAGATCATGCTGTGGCTCATTCTCGTTCTTCTTTGTAGCAATTTCCCTTATTGTTGTATATTGAAATCTTTTGTTAAGTACCACATTTTTATGAGTCAATTTCCATTCAGAAAACTGGTTACAGAACCAGAAGCAAACAAAATAATTGAACAAAGAGACTATCAGTTTTTCACATCAGTTACATTAAAGGCATTTATACCATTACATTTGTGAGCTATTTCACTGCTGGATGCATTGGCTATGTAAGAGAACATCAGAATGTAAGTATCTGAGGCTGAAGTCAGCCATATGACTCTCACATTAGCTCTACCCTTCAGCAACATCATAGTCAATCCTTTATCTCAGCACCATTTCAAGTCAAGTGAAGTTTATTGTCACAATGCACGAGTATGTGTATGCACAGCTGCAATGAAAATCTTCTTTGCACTGTGTCCCAAGCACACAGCAATAAAGGTACAACATTCACAATAAGAACATAACTTACGCAAAATTACAGAAGGAAGATCCAAATAAGGACAAAAAATAAGTAAGACTTTGTAGTTCAAAGTGGTCAAATTGGTCATTGTGCAGCTGTATTAAGTTAATGATTAGATGCAAGAACTGAATATCTGAAGGGAAGTAGCTGTTGTTAAATCTGGTGCTGTGGGACTTCAGACTTCTGTACTTCCTGCCCTAATCCCATTTTCCTGAGAAATCCTGATATCCTTAATATCTAAGAATAAATTGCTTTCTGTCTTGAATATGTTTAACTACTGAGTCTCCATAATCCACCTTCATGGAGAATTCTAAATGTTCACCAACCTGTTGGTGAACAAATTGTTTGTCTTCTCAATCCTGAATGCCTGATTTCTTATTTTGAGACTGTTCCGGGCACCCCAGCCAGATGAAAATTCATCCCTCCATTCATCCTTTAAAACATTGTGTTTCTGTAAACTGCTTACTGTTCTTCTAAACTCGAGATACAGATGCAAACAGCATTTCCCCACAGGGCAGCAAACCAATTCCCACCCTCGCTACCCTCCACATCCCTACTCAATCCCTGGAATTGTTGAATCATCACTGCACTCCCTCATTCACAGATATATCCTCCTTTAGGCAGAGCTCCAGAATTGTACACAAACTCTTACGTCCAGTCTCATAATGGCACTGTAAAATTGGAGAAAGATGTCTCCACTTTTGTAGTGAGGACCAATGTGTATTTCGCTATCCTCACTGCTTGCTGTATCTGCATGTTAACTTTCAGACACTTGTGTACACCCAGAGCTCTCTGAAAATCAATATCTTTCAATCTCCCATTATTTAAAGATGCTCTAAAATAGACGATGACACACCTTTTGTCATTATATTCAATCTTGAATGCTTTTGACTCTTTACTAGTCTTTACTCTGTGGTTGTCATGGATTGAATGGTTTCCAACATCTCACACATTCTATGACACCAAGACATTATCTGCCCTCAAGTGCCTTCCTTTATGGTATTCCTTTATTTAAATTGTTTTTTTCATCTACTTCTGTCACTGTAGCCTTAACTTCACTGAAGATTTTCACAGTTCATAACCACTGTGCTGGTATTTTTAGTGCTCAGTTTGGAGACTTCTTGTTCCAGGAACTACTGTGTCTACTTTTTATTCATCAGTTCCCATTGGATACTGAATAATATAAGAGAATGTAAGGCTACTTGTTCGCACTCGTGCTTTTTTTGCTGCAGTTTAATTCTTCAAGATTAAAAGAATTTAGCTATAAAACTAAAATAAACAAATAAATTTGAAAATGAAAATCAAACCTCATCATTATTCAGCCAAGTCCAGCTCTGTGGACAGTACACTCAGAGGATGTTGTGCTAAAACATACACACTAAATAAACAGTATGTCTAAGCCGAGTGAGTTATGGTGTAATTATCAAACCTTGCTTTGGCTGAAAGGCTAGGGAAGTGATTACTCTATGAGTGTATCGAAACACAGCTTGGCAATCCTGCAGCTTTGGTTTGCAATATTGGCTCTTGCAGATATATTTTCAGCTCATCCAACTGGTATGAAAAGAAGTCTATTATTTGCATGGTTTTCACTGTAATCCTACACGCAACAGAAGGTGACCAGTAAGTAAATCAAGATATCTATAGGATTATGTACATTCAATACCTGGAAATAAACAACCAGCATTTAGCTTAATGTGAGCTGATGATCCATTAGAACTTCAGACAAATGCAGACAGTTACAAAAGCTATCCACTGGTAATGGGGTGTCTCATTCAGCGCTGCTTGTCAATGACCAGCAAACCAATCAATTTCCAAGATCTGTCAGGAGCGATGACCTTCAGGTGAACCTCCTAAACAATCACTTGGAAATAGTTATAAACTGTTCGCCACCAAGTAATTTTTCACAGGACGTACAACTAGATGTTTGACACAAGCCACGCGAGTTGGGTGAGATGAGGTGGCAGGGAGGTCCAGGCATTTTCTGAAAATGGGAGGAATGTTTTCAGCCCTATTTACTTGCAGACTGCCACTCCAGTACATAGCAATATAGATCACATAACATGGGAGTTTGCAAAGCCAAAAGCAATCTGTATGCAAAAAATACTGTTGAGAGCTTGTATAATTATGCTGTTAAAGTGATAGCATTGTATTCATATTTAACCAGTTTGTAGGTTTTCTGAGAATATCTGAAAACAGCTTCTCATTTCCTGAATCCCAGGAAATCAAAGGATAATTAAAACAATTATAAATGCAAAGATATTAAACCTGATTCTGAATCTGATTTGATCAGTGTACATAGATAACAAATCTACAGAATAGATTGGAAAGAAACTTGGGAGCTTTGTTATTGAGACACAGAATTTTTAATAGTAGAAAGGATTAAAGGCTGAAGAACTAGTTAAAATCAGTTCTCAACACAACCTGACCATAATTGACAATGTCATCCAAACAGGACTGATGTACAAGATGCCAATAATGCAATGTTTCAGTAAAAGTGGCTGACCTAAAGCTGAAGGAAGCTATTCAGTTCCTGAGTTACAACAGATCTGAGTTTCTTGATCTTGCCAGCAATCACAACACAGATATTCCTCAACTGAATAAAATATTCACTGTCTACAAAACAAAAGGAGAACACTACAGATGTAGGAAACTAAGTTGCCCAGAGGAATGAAAGGGCTTGGAGTACTAATATACAAAGTAGTCAAAGTAGCATCATAACTTCAGATGATTGAAAATGCAAGTCAAGCACAGAGCTCTATTTTTAGAGGTATGGAATTGAAATGTGAAAGAAATTTGGTCAGACCACACAGAGTACTTGTCATGAACAATCCTGTTTGCTTTAAGAATGACAGAGCAAGACTGAAGATTAGGAAAAAAGACTAACAAAAATAGCACCAGATGCACAAAACCGTAACCATATGAAAAATAATAGGAACAGGCTAGGACCCATTCTGTGAAAAGCAAGCTTGAAGGGTGACCAAATGAGACAAATGCTGCACTGAGGTCTGGAATGAACCTGTCATAACTGGGCGATGCTTGAGAAGAGATTGTTGGGCAGGTGTCTGCTCAGCGGAGCACTAACCACAGGACATCTAAGCCATCTGTTGGATGCCTTGTGGAATCCAGTGGACCAGCATGAGACCGATACGTTACCAGCTTTTCAGATGGGAAATCCACTCACTAAACCCCCACCAGGTTAGGCTGATTCAAGTGCAGTTATCCCCTTGAAATCCATGGGAGTATTCAACTGGGGGGAGCAAGTTCAAAAAGCAAAGTTCAGAGTATACTTATTATCAAAGTCAGTTTACTGTATATACTACCTCGAGATTCATTTTCTTCCAAGAATTTATAAGAAAAATTACTTTTTGAAGAACTAGACATAAATAAAGGTTGAAATGCGCAAAAAAAGACAGACTGAGCAAATAAAAATAATACTGATTACATGAGTTGCAAAAAAGTCAGTGGAAATGAGTGTGTAGGTCATAGAATTAGTTGAGATTAGCAGTGTAAGAAGTTATCCATGCCAGTTCAGCAGCCTGATGTTTGAAATGTAATAGCTGTTCCTGAACCTGCTGGAGTTGGACCTAAGACTTCTGTATCTCCTATGCGATGATAGTGATAAGAAGAGGGCATGGCCTGGATAGTGGGGTCTTTGGAGATGGATGCCACTTCCTTATAGCCATATAACCATATAACAATTACAGCACGGAAACGGGCCATCTCGGCCCTTCTAGTCCGTGCCGAATGCTTACTCTCACCTAGTCCCACTGGCCCGCACTCAGCCCATAACCCTCCATTCCTTTCCTGTCCATATACCTATCCAATTTTTTTTAAATGACAAAATCGAACCTGCCTCTACCACTTCTACTGGAAGCTCGTTCCACACAGATACCACTCTCTGAGTAAAGAAGTTCCCCTTTGTGTTACCCCTAAACTTTTGCCCCTTAACTCTCAACTCGTGCTCTTGTTTGAATCTCCCCTACTTTCAATGGAAAAAGCCTATCCATGTCTACTCTATCTGTCCCCCTCATAATTTTAAATACCTCTATCAAGTCCCCCCTCATCCTTCTACACTCCAAAAAATAAAGAGCTGAAGTCCTTCTGGCAGATTTCTATGTAAATGCAATCAATGGTGGGAAGGGCCTTTGTCTGTGATGGACTGAATTGTGCCCATCTCCTTCTGTTGCCCTTTTTGTTCCCGGGCATTGGTGATTCCACACCAGGCAATGACACAACCAATAAGTACACTCTGTGCATCTATGGAAGTTTGTCAATATTTTTGGTGACATTGCAAATCTATGCAAACTTCTAAGAAAGTAGGGGTACCATGGTGCCTTCTTTGTAATGACACTTACATCCTGTTCTCAGGACAGATCCTCATAAATGTTGATGCCAAGGAACCTAAAAGTACAGACCCTCTCCACAGTTCCACTATTGTGGACAGGGTCATGGACCTCTGACTTCCTCCAAGAGCTGATGTGTGTTCATATTCATTCTTTCAACTTGATCATCTTTTAAATAATGTTATAAAAATTATGAGGTTCTCAAGTACATTTTTTCCATTCCATTCAGAAGTATTGAATTAAAGCAATGAATCTGATAGCTGGAAAGTTGGGGTGATAGAGTAGTGGCCCGGCCATTGTCAGCTCTGATCTTATTGCTGCAGATACCTCTTTGTGGTGTGGGAGGCCATGCTTCCACTGATGACCAAAGAGCCAGATTCACAACAGAAAACTGAAAGGAAGATACACAACTGAAAGAAACAAAGTTCAGGGCACAGACAAACAGCAAACACGGGGCAGTGGAAGATCTATCCTAATAAATGTCTTTAAAAATGTGAGTTTGAACAAAGCAATGTAAGATAAACGCGGAGAAATCAAACAGGAAATTTGTAAGAAGTATCTGTTTACAGAGCTGTGAAGATATGGGCATTGCCACTTCTGATGGTAATTAACATCAATAGTGGAGTTGCATTTAGGTAAGCACTTAGGGAGTTAATCACAGGAACGGAGTATACGCTGCAGAGTTAGAGAAGGATATTGTTGAGTTTGCTTTGCACAGAGTATTCAATGTGCTGCAAGGTTGTGCTTTTAGTTATCTCTGCTTTTTTTTAACCCGAGGAGACATGTAATATAACATGAATGAATCTAAACTTTTATCATTTTGAATTTCTGAACATTTTCCATCAATATCAGTACTTGCTTGACACTTTTTCTTTCATTTAGTGAAGTGCCTATGTTGTTCCCTTGAACAACCAACAAATTTCCAGCATCTGAGAAAGAAAGATTATGAAACAGAGTCTTAGAGTTATTCTATGGAAAAAGGCCCTTTGGCCAGCTGCGTCCATGACAACCATCAACCACCCAATAATACCAATCCTATAATAATCCCATTGTATTTATTCTCCCCACTCTCACATCTGCTACTGTCAGATTCTGCCAATGCTCGACACATTAGAGGCAATTTGCAGGTGGCCAATCAGCTACCACATCTGCCTTGGGAATATGGTTGGACACAAGAGCACTCAGATGAACCCAGGTGGTCACATGGGGAAGCTACAAACTCCACGCAGTTGGTGCCCCAAGGTATGGATTGAAGCCCTCTGAGGCAGTGGGTCTTTTCACTGCACCACTACGCTGCCCCTGAGTTCCAGGAGAAGATCATGACTGAAAATTAAAACACCTGATGAGCTGATGTAGGGAGAGGCAACTGAAAATGAATGAGAAAAAATTGAAATTCAGAACAGAAGAAATCTCATAAATCAGGACATTGAGTACAGGAATAGGGATGTTAATGTTGAAGCTGTACAAGACACAAATGAGGATGATTTTAAACCAGGATTGTGTGCAGCTTTGGCAAACTATCTGCAAGAATGATATCAAGAAGCTTGCAAGAATGCAGAGAAAGTTTACAAGAATGTGATGAGGCTTGAGGACCTGAGTTATAGTGAAAGGCTGAATAGGTAAGGATTTTATTCCCTGGGGTGCAGGGGAATGAGGGAGATCTTACAGAGGTTTAGAATATCATGAAGAGTGAATGCATGAAAGCTTTCTCCCATCAGATTTGTTGAGACTAGAACTAGAGGTCACAGGTGTAGGATGAAAGGCGAAGTATTTGGGGAAACTTCCTAACTCAGAGGATGGTGAGAGTATGGAATGAGCTGCCAGCTGAAATGGTAAATGTGGGTTCCATTGGTAAAGTTAAAAGAAGTTTGGATAAGCAGAATTATCGTCTGGGTGTAGCAAGATGGGACTGGGCAGAAGAACTTATTGGCATGTATTGGATTGTCCAAAGGGCCTGTTTCTGTGCTGTAGTATTCTATGACTCTATGATTCCTGCAGATGCTCTGAAGTCAGATCCAAGCAAAGGCAAGGCAATGATGGAGATTCCAAGCATGACAGGTACTGCATGGCTGCAACCCTTCCTGGGGTTTCTCAGCTACCTAAGCAAGACTCTGCTTCTCGGAGTGAGTTGTGTGAGCCACTTCAGACAGCTGACCAGGGAGGCTGTGGAGTGTTGATGGCTGGAACCTCTTGTGCAAGTAATTACACAGATGAGGGAGGCAATACAAGCAACATTATGATCCATTGAATAACTGCATCTTGTAAATTCTTCAGAGAAGTACATGATACTTCAGGAAGGCCGGCCAGATACATATATAAGTATATCCCTGGGTCTGGAGATGTGTTACAGATAAAATGATAAGGAACCACTTGCTGTGATGTTCAGATAAATGCAAATTTATCATAAGTTGCTCAAAGCTATTGCTTTTAAACCTCTCCAAAAAACACCAAAGTTGTTACAGAAATGTTGAAGGTACAAACACACACTGAAAAAAATATGGTATTATTCAGGCAAGGAGATGTTCATCCAAATGTATCTTAATGTCACAAATGATGCCAAACATATAAAGCTGGAGACAACCAACATTTCAAAACATATTCCAGTCTCTCCACCAGTGACACAGTAGGTCGGTAAACCACCGGACAAGATGAGACAATAGGATGTCTGAATGATAGACTGAAAAGACAGGGTGTCGGGATCTGAGGCGAGTGCCGATTTCACTCACTCTCCGGAATGGTCACTCCTCTCTCCATGGTGCTGAGTCTATGAAGACTGCCCTGACTGCTGTGCTCCATGCCCAGTAATATGATAACTGTTGAAGCCTCCACCAGGCTGCTCTGGAAGTCGGATCTGTAGACTCCAAGTTGGTTTGGAATTTTGTTATTCACTTTAATTGTTTGCATGATTTGTGTTCAATTTTTCTTTTGCGC
This sequence comes from Hemitrygon akajei, assembly GCF_048418815.1. NCBI lineage: Eukaryota > Metazoa > Chordata > Chondrichthyes > Myliobatiformes > Dasyatidae > Hemitrygon > Hemitrygon akajei. The sequence continues at coordinate 34,721,637 of NC_133134.1, read as the reverse complement.
AAATGGTGGTGGTCTTTTATTTTTATTTTTTTCTTTAGTTGGGTTCTTTCTGGTTTCTTGCTTTGTGGCTATCTGTAAGCAAACAAATCTCAAGGTTGTATAACTTATACATTCTTTGATAATAAATATACTTTGAACCTTTGAATCTTTGAAGTGAGAAGCACAGTTTGAGAAGAGACTGTTCCCTGACCAACTTTGATATGAGAGATCAGTTAGGCACTCCAGGTCACCTGATCTTCAGAAATGAAAGGCAAAGGCTATCAGGCTATGTAGGAATGAAACTATCGAGCATGTCCATTTTTCACGTTTTGGAATGAATGGCTGCTTCCTTAGAGTGACAGAAAAAAAACTGTTAACCAGGGATGCAAGAGAACTTAAAGAGACCAGGTTCAGAAACTCAATAGCTGCAGATACCTGAGAAAGAACCAGATAATATCAGCACAATTTCAACAGACAAATAGAAAGGTGACCAAGGAACTGTTGATGAAGTCATGATAGCAAGGGAGCACGTGGGCAGCTTTGACCCAACCAAGGGATAACCAGCAATACCATGCAGTTACAATTTTTCATTGCTTAATATTAGTGAACTACATAACACTGCTGGATACAATTGTATAATGTGACCAGCTGCTGCTTTTGTCACTGAACATTCTTAGCATGGAAATGACTAGAGTGTACTGTTTGGAGAAATATGCAGTAAGAAGAATATATAGAAAATGTTGGAGGATCTCAGCAGGTCAGGCAGAATCTATGGGGCAAAATAAACAGTTCCTCCAGCATTTTGTGTGTGTTGATCCAAATTTACAATACCTGCAGTCTCCCCTATATCTGTGTGTGGGGGAAAAAGTGCTTGATAGCTTTTCTTTAATGAAGCAGCACCATCGTTGATTTTGAATTGCTGACTACTTTCCAGTACTGTCTCGGAGACAAGTACCGAGACGATGCCCCATGTGCCACTAGAGGAGAGATGTTCCCTGTTATCCTTCACCAGATACAACTCTGCTCTCATGCACTCTTCTCCCAGGAGAAAAACAAACCAATGTTTGCACCTGCTGGTCCACAAAAAAACACCTCGTATTGTTCAATATGTGTGGTGTGTGTGTGTGGTCCCAGGGGAGAGGCACCTCTGAATCTCAAACACTGCACCACAGGAGTAAAAGTCCCTCTATTGTTGTACTCTGTTTTTAGTTATATTAGTGTCACCATTGTCATTGATAATCTACTGTCAGAATAACTGTTCCCTTGCCATTCTGCACTCAGCTAAGCCACAAAAGGTGGTCTGGCACTCTTTTATATGTTATTTTGATAACCACTAAGGTTGCCAGGATCAGATAATTTAAAATTAGAGGAAAGTTACATAAAATTGTGTAGAGACACTGCAGCAAAGTATTCACTGATTTAAAATGCATTATGCAATATCTTTGTATTATCTTGCATTGTGTTGGAATGAATATCAAGCTAAACATAAATTATTTACTCACGGGAAAATGAAAAAAATCCTTTAGAAAGCACCTATCTCCATGTGGTTTAACTTGCAACAAGTTTCTGCTTTCATTTTCCTATATTGGAAATCCATGGGCATTGATTACCAGCAGGCAAAATTCCTGAAGCTGCTGTGTCTCCCTCTTTTAATTATTCTTTGTAATATTAATCATTGCACATTAAAGGTTAGCAGTGAAGCTCGCAAGGGACTAGATGGATAAAAGACAGCATGATCACAAGTGTCGCAACTGGATAATACATTCTGGCATTACCAGGAGAGCAAGTGCAGGAGAGTGATGGTGCCTCTATCACTTTGCTTCATTCCTGGCAGGAGTACAAGAAGCAAAATTACTATTCTTTTTTTCAAAGAGTTGCTAACTTAACAATCTCTTTCTAAAATGGTGCAATCTGTAAGATCAGAATTACTTTAACAGAGGAGATGAGGTTTAATGCAGAACCCCTGAAATCAGCAATGACTGTTTTGGAATAGAAAAGTCTGATTAATTTGGAGAATAACATACATAAAATACTGGAGGAACTCAACAGGTCAGGCAACATCTATGGAGAGGAATGAAGAGCTGATATTTCAGACTGAGACATGAAGACTGTATACATTCAATCTCGGTCTGAAACGTTGACTCTTTACTCCTCTTCGTAGATGGTGTCTGACCTGCTGACTCTTATTTCTCCAGCATTTTGCATGTGTTACTGTAGATTTCCAGCATCTGCAGAATCTCTTGTGTTTCTGATTAATTTTTGTTTGTTTAGTTAAGAGCTGCTTAATGATGGTATATTTATTCTCAGTCACCTAGGGAATGGGAGTACCATCGGCAAGGAGTGCCCATTGCCAATTTCCGGATACCCTTAAGAAGGTACTAAATTACCTTCATGAAGTACTACTGTCTTTCTGGTGGAAGCATACAACAGAAAGCTCTGAGATTTTGGATCTATTGATGATTAAAAGTTATTTTTCCAAGTTATAAATATGCAGATTTTGGAGCTGGGTCAGTCTCTGCTCATACACTTGTTGCCTTTTTGCTTCTAAACCCTTAAGATGGATCAAAACACTTTTCCAAGTTAATTCAGAGCTTTCTTCTTGCGACTGGTGGAAAATTGTAGCCAAAGTGCAATGTTAATGGTGGATTAAGTTCATGTTCAGGGTGGAAAGATTGGGTGTCATTCAGGTCGGCTGCTTTAAACTGAAAATTGTTGAATTCCTTGTGTTGACAGAGCTTAACCAATCTCGGAAAATGGAGAGTATTTTATTCCACTGAGCTACAGGTGGCAGGAAAGCTTTGAGGAATCATTTATTCATTATAGGGTACCTACTCTTATGGCAACAGAATCTATTATGGGGAGAAGGAAGGAAAATGGGATTGAGAGGGATAATAAATTAGCCATGATGAGATGGCAGAGCTGACTCAATGGGCTGAATGGTGTAATTCTTCTCCTGTATCTTATGATCTTATGGTCTACGTGGTTGATCCAATTGTTTCTGTTTAGTATGACCCTCCTCCCACCCCCAGGATATTGATCAGGGAGGACTTGGCAAGCTACTTCTATCAAATGTCAAGAGTAGCCGATGAGATGCTTTTCATGGAGATGGTCATTACTTTGGTGTGTGTAGTGTGTATGACACTTACCATTTATCAACCTATGTCAATAAATTGTTTTATTTTTGCTGAATGTAGGCACATGCTCCTTCATTATCTGTAGAGTTTTGAATGGATTTAAAGGTCTGTGCTCTAAAGCAATTGATTCCCTATTCTATTGTATTCCCTAAACAGTGGCAGCAATGTAAATTTCCATGAAATGCAGTTGCTTGAAGGAAAATCTCGCAAAAGAATAGAGTATATTGCTTTCCACTGAACCATAATCAAAAGGGAGCTTTTCAGATCGTCGAATAACTTGGTGTGTTGTCGAAAATGATTCAAATCTAATATATCTGAAATTTGTGAAGCTACTTCATTGACAAAGGAAGCCTTGTGCCCTAAAGGAATATTTATTTGAATGATTTTCATCCCAGCACAAAAGCCTTTAACAGCTGCGGTGTATCACAGATATTGAGAGAGCATTATATTCGGTAGGTTATTAGTAAACAATGACCCAGTGACAAAGAAAAATGAACTGCTCTCCTTTCTAGCGATTCCTAACAATATAAATTAAGGTGAGTTATCTGCTGTATCTCATTAATACTGCAGTTTAAGTTGCTAAGTAAGCCTGACAATGTTCTCTGTCACATTATAGCATCTGTTTAGAGCTGCCCTTACACTCCTGCACAGAATGGGAGAAGAGTCACGTGCTGCCCCAGCTGAGAACACCCATGTCTTCCCAGCACATTATTAGCACTGATGTTCTATGTGAAACATGTATGCATTGAACATAGGTACTGTTACGTACCCCGTAACTGGGTGTCAGACCAGCAAAGACAGAAGTATCCGTTGGAGTCTGGTGCTACCAAAACTAAAGGTAAAATAAGCAAAACAATACCAATAATGCAAATATACATATAACACGTTAGCAATAATAAACCTGAAAGTGTAGGAATAATAATAAGCAATAATAAACAAGCTCTATCGATGTCAAGGGGTAAATGAATTGTCATAAAAGAGTATAAAGTTCAGTTCAGTTCATAAATGCTGAGGTAGTTATGGTTGTTGTGTTGTAATCGTTGGGGAGAGAGAGAGCGAGCAAGAGATTAGGCAGCTGCAGCAAGCAAACCTTCTGTGGCTTTCTTTAGCCCGTCGTATCGTTGTGGCCATTCAGTTATGACCCCTCCGTCCTTCAGCTATACCGTTCTTCTGTGGTGGACTCGTCACTCTGGCATGAGTGGACACACACACAAGTCCCCACCGGCCCTGCTGTAACACTGTGAGCTTTACTGACCGATCTCCTGGTTCGGTCTCCAAAGCCCCCACCTTTCTGTGGGTTCCCAACACTCAGTCAGTGTCCACTGGTGTGTCTGAAGGGTGTCTCTCCAGACCTGTCTTTTATCCCCACTCACGGGGTCTCAGCTATCCATCAACTCTGAATGACCGTGTCCATCAAATCAGGCCACTCCTGCTGTCCCCTGAGGAATGTTAACGAGCAAAGTAAATTCCTTGTAGTGAAAAGTAAATAATCCAGGAAGAGTAAAAATTCCATAAATCAACAGTCTCTCTCTCCATCTTATCTGTAGCAAATGTTCTTTCCTGCGTTTCGTCTCTCTCTCTCTCTCATGAGCAGCATAGCAACAGTAACGGTTCGTGGTTCTCTGGGGGGGGGGGGTTAACTCTGCACCCCATTGTCTATCAGGTCTGTTCATCACTCATAACAGTACAGTGCTGCACAAGAACAGGTCTTTCGGCCCACAGTATTGTGCCAGACCAATTAAATTAGTAATCAAATGGCTAATTAAACTAATCTCACATCCATGTGCCTACCTATAAGCTTCTTAAAAGTTTTAATAGTTTCTGCCTCTACCACCACACCAGGCAGTTCATTCCAGGCACTCACCACTCTCTGTAAAATATTTGCTCCTCAGATCTCCTTTGCAATTACTTAAATGCATACCCTCTGGTATTAGACATTTCAACCCTTGGGAAAAGATATTGCCTATCAATTCTATATAAACCTCTTATAATCTAATGAATCTCTATCAGATCTCCCCTCAGTCTCTGCTGTTCCAGAGAAAACAACCCAAGTTTGTCCAACGCAAACACGAGGAAATCTGCAGATGCTGGAAATTTGAACAACACACACAAAATGCTGGTGGAACGCAACAGGCCAGGCAGCATCTATAGGGAGAAGTGCAGTCGACGTTTCGGGCCGAGACCCTTTGTCAAGTTTGTCCAGTCTCTTGCTATAGAACATGCCCTGTAATCAGGGTAGCATCCTGGTAAAGGGACTTGGGAATCCGCTTGCGAGATTCCCTAAAGGTTAACTTGCAGGTTGAGCTGGTAGTAAGGAAGACAAAAGCAATGATAGCATTTATTTCAAGAGAACTAGAAAGTAAAAGCAGAGGTGCAATGGTGAGACTTAATACTGCATTGGTCAGACTACACTTGGAGTAGTGTGAATAATCTAGGAAAGGGTGTATTAGCATTGGAGAGGGTCCAGTGGAGCTTTGCAAGAATAATTCTGGGAATGAAAAGGTTAATGTATGTGAGCATTTGATGGTTCTGAGCCTGTACTCACTGGAGTTTAGACTGAAGGAGGATCTCATTGAAACATGCTGAATTCTGAAAGGCTTGGATAGACTGGACATGGAGAACTTACTTCCAATAGTGTGAGAGTACAGGACCAGAGGGCAGAGTCTTAGAATAGATGTCCCCTTAGAACAGAGATGAGGAATTTCTTCAGCCAACAAGTGGTGAATCTTTAGAATTCATTGCTACAGACAGCTGTGGAATCTAAGTCATTGGGAATGGGGTTGAGAGAGAAAATAAATCAGGTATGATCAAATGGTGGAGCAGATTCAATGAGCTGAATGGCCTAATTCTGTTCCTATGTCTTGTGATCTTATGATCTTATATTTGTCAGTTTCCTACCTTTTGCATTTGATTTTAAACTAGTTTTATAGAGCTTCATTCAGAGGTGAATCAAGACTGCAAGGGATTTGCTTGTGCATTGGGATATTTCTCAGTTCTGCTGATGACATTGAGTTTTAAGAATCATGATTATGGGGTTCCTCTCACAGTCAGATCAGTGGGACAGGCTTCTGCAGTGCAAGGCCTTAAGAAAACTAACAGCAAGGGATAAGAAAGGGATCTATCTGTAGGTGGTTCCAAACGTGAGCTCCACGTCCTTGTAACTGGTCAGAGATACCTGCTTTAAGTCTTACTGCACAAGGACTGGCTCACGCTCATTGTGAAGCCTTGCTTCTCTCCCTCTCTCTCTCTCTCCCTCACACACACACACACACACACACACACACACACACACACACACACACACACACACACACACACACACACACACACACACACACACACACACCCTTGAATTTTACAGTAATAACATAAGGAAGTATTTCCATTGTAGGCCTTCATGAGTGACTTTACCATGTGCATGTGGGAAATCTGGAAACAATTCAGCATTGTTTGGTAGATACCCTAGTGTCTTCAGTGCATAGCTTTCTGATTAAAGAAAACTAATGCACAGGGCATTGAACTAAGCAGTTATTGTTTTTTGGCTGCTTTCTCTCACAGTCTTCCTTTAGCCTTAAATATATGGATTGAATTAGAAGCACTCCAGTTCTATCCTTGTTTATGTACTTGTTTACTTAAATGTTTATTCAAAATCTGATTCTTCAGATATTTTCTCTGCAAAAGACTTCAGACCATATCGGCTTAATTAAGTGCAGAGAAAAGGCTTTTGATGCTAATTAATTTTTATATTCTTGGCTCCACATTCCCTTCATATTCATAACATGAATATCTCTCTGTGATTGGTCCTTTAAGGTATGTCTTTACTCATCAAAGCAAGGCAGGAAACATTAGCAGGAATGTCACTAGCTGAAATTCTATTGGTATCACAAGATCACACCAACCCAGTCCATTCACTCAATGGCACCTAAGATTGCCAGCTCCTTTTGACTGAAGGATAATGTCTGCTAATTTTGCAGGCTTGTAGCTTACATAAACATGATTTACCAGGTCCAAACTGGTTCATTTTGATTATATTAAAAAAAACTTTAGACAAGTAATAAATTAGCTTTTGATCTCTATAAGTCTAACTAAATCAAAATAATATCACATGCACTTTCTAAGTCATATTAGCTTAGGAAATATGCTTAATGTAGTGTTTGTGCCCTCTTTCATACAAAACAATGTGTATATATGAATGTGTGTAAGTATATGCACACATTCATACTTATTCATATCTATGAGAACTCAGTGGCCACTTTATTAGGTACAGGAGTAGACAGAACCTGGTGTGTTCTTCTGCTGTTGTAGCCTAACCACTTCAAGGTTTGACATTTTCAGAGATGTTCTTCTGCACACCACTGTTGTGAGGCATGGTTACTTAGGTGACTATCACCTTCCTTCCAGCTTGAAAGCTTGAGGCAGTCTGCCCAGTCTCCTCTGCCCTCTCTCATGTTCATGGTGTTTTCGCTCCCACAGCTGCCGTTCACTGGAATTCGTTTTTACTTCTTTGCACCATGTGCTCTATAAACTCCAGAGCGAGTTGTGAGTGAACATCTGAAGAGAGCAGCAGTTTCTGGCATCAACAATCATTCCATGGACAAAGTCACTGTGGATTTTCTCGTTTGGTTTTTAGATCACATTTCTTCCCCATTCTGATGTTTGATCTGAACAATAACTGAACCTCTTGATCATGTCTGCATGTTTTTATACATTAAGTTGTGCCACAGGAGTGGCTGATTAGACATTGAATTAAAGCGCTGGTGTACAGGTGTATATGATAAAGATGCCACTGAGGGCATGTTTAAATAAGGTCATCAGCACTTCAAGCCTGCTTTTCAAGTGCATCTAAATATAAATATGAAACTCAATTCAACCCATACACAACCTGGTGCTTAAATCAATCCTTGACTTGAGCCTTACCTCCCCTTTCCTCATCTCTGCCTCACCTCCCCTTGCCTTGTCTTAGTTCTGCTGCATCGAATTGCTTTCACGTTTGCTCCAACAACAGCCAAACATTGGCTCATTCCCCACCCTCGGGCCCCGGCCCCGTCGCCTCAGTTCACTTCGTACACACCATGCCAAAACAATCCTGCACCCCTGAGACTCCAGTTCATACTGCAAAAAAGCCTAGTCATACAAGCAGTTCCGAAAGGGAAGTTACAGGCTATGGATTGCCGTGATTATTTTCCAGGGAAAGTGCAATTATTGAAGTAGCTAGTAATTTTGTTTTGTTTTGTTTGCTACTGACAAGAAGTCGCTGTGCTTCACAAGCGCCATCTTAAAGTCGGTCAGAGGAATATCTACCATAAATATGGTGGTAGCATGGGAGAAAAGCTGCTATCCTTTTTATGGTTAGCCTCCATGTGACTTCTTACATACCAATATGGTTAACAGTTTGATCAGCTTTGAAGTGGCCCAGTAGGGCACTCAGTTCAAAGGCAATTAGAAATGGGAAATAAATGGTATTTTCAGCAAAGCCCCCCAAAAGAAAACACTTTTCTGTCTGAAAAGATTTTGCTCAAAAGGTCCATGCCGACAAGCAGAAAAATTGTGAATGGTCTCCAGTCTTACTTACAATTTCAGTTGAAAAAAACCCAAAACAAATCATATCTAGATTTTGGAGCTAAACCCATTTCCTGATAGATTGCAAACTAGACTCCTTTCAACTCACTTGTATGGTCCAATGCCCAGTGGTGGGAAAATGTTGCTGCAAATGGTACAGCTGCTTCAGAGCTCCAGAAACCAGGGTTTGTTCTGTCCTCTGGTGCCTCCTGAATGGAGTTTGCACATCCTCCTGGTGACAGCATGGGTTTTCCCTGAAAGCTTAAGTCCCCTTGCACATTATCAATCCCATGTTGTTTGGTGGGTTAATTACTGTAAGCTGCCATTAAAGTAGGTGGAGTGTTAGTGTGTGATGTGGGAATGAATAATTGGGGGAATAGGACTTTTGGGATTGCTCTGAGATTCAGTAGAGGCTCGGTGGCTCTATTGTAAGGAAATTGTAAGGAAATCTGAGAAATAAAAACACCTTTGATGCAAAATCCAGTATCATGTGAAAGGAATCAGAATTCATGTCAACTGGTATCACAATGTCTGCCCAGTGGCAAGAGTACAACATATTTATTTATCTGAAATCAGAGAAATACAGGAGAAATCAGATAATAGAGAACCTTCACCAGATTAATGGCAGAAGCTGTGCACAAGTACCTTGCATCAGCCCATGACTTTTGAATGAGTTGAGAATTTTTGCAAACAATGATGCTGAAGAGAGAATTGCATGCTTGCACAATTTCTGTGTCAGCCATTACAATATAAACCCTATTTCCATTCGTGTCACCGAACATAAAATAATCTAGTTGAATTACCATACATCTCAAAGCTTTGATAAGGATAATAGCTTCTTTTTAAAATTGTCTGATGTGAGCCCGCAGAAGCCATTTAGAAGTGATGGTGCTTGACTCCTGTTTGTTAATGGCCTGTCCCCCAGTAGAATCAGAGTCAGGTTTATTATCGCTAACAGATGTCTTGAAAACTGTTGTCATGCAATAGTAGGACAGTGCAATACTTAAAATAAATTACTATGTTACAATAAGAAATATATTTAAAAAAAAGTAGTGCAAAAAGGGAACAAAATAGTAATGTAGTGCTCATGAATTCATTGGCCATAGAGAAATCACATGGTGGAAGCAAAGAAGATGTTCCTAAAACATTGAGTGTCCATCTTCAGGCTCCTGTACTTCTTCATTGATGGTAGTAATGAGAAGATGCTATGTCCTGGATGATGAGGGTCCTTCATAATGGATGCCACCTTCTTGGCACAGCATACTTTGAAGAAGTCCTTGAAGGTGACACCTTTTCAGGGCAACACCTCACCATGGGACCAGTCTGCTTGATTTGATATGATCTCTTACTATGCTGTGGCCCAGACAAATTCATGAATAATATTTTCCACCCTCTCATACTGCTTTTCATTTTAATTATGTTTCTGGAACAGAATAAATCTTACAGAAGTTGGTGGATTTTTAAAGTTTTGTATGCCATGCTCCTCAAATGTTCTCTGAAATGTAATGAAATCCAACAAGATATCAGAAATGACAGTTCTGTGGTATTTATAGACTGGTTCATTTACTTTCTTTATTGTATGATAGAGTGTTCCTTTCTCACATAATTGTGTGCACCCACTTTTGTTTTCTTGCTCTCATTCTCCTTGTGCTTTTGCTCTTTGTTTTTTTTAACACACAGTTCAGTGGGATTGGTCATTAGTAGGTACATATTTTCAAAGCTAAGCATGAAATTCTAAAATCAAAAACAGGAATATTTATTAGTGTTACAGCTTTTTAAACTTCAGGAGTTTTATTTTCAGTTTTATTAGTTTATATTGAAAAACTTGAATCCTGTTGTACCAAGCAACAAACACAGAAAGCTGGAGGGACTCAGCAAGCCCAGCGGCATCCATAGAAAAGAGTACAGTCGATGTTTCAGACCAAGACCCTTCAGAAGGGTCACCTGTACTCTTTTCCGTAGATGGTGCCTGACATGTTGAGTTCCTCCAACATTTTGTATGTGCTACTTGGATTTCCAGCATCTGCAGATTTTCTCTTGTTTGTGTTCCTGATGTAACATTTTTTTCCTCTGTTAATATGTTACTCTATGGCTTCAACATAAGGTTGGTAATCTTAGTAAGATCTGTCAATCCCACTCTATTTTGTATGGCGCTGGTAGTGGGTGTCCAAAGTGCTCAGTATTTTAGCTGATTGATTGCTTTTAATGTGAGAAACAGTGTCTTCTGGTGGTTTGTTGCTGTTCCTTTTCACACCTTGTGGCACAGTAGGCAGCATTTTTCTTGCCATTTCCTTGCCATTTGTCAGTTTTTTCCAGGGCTGAGGCAGTAGCTCATTGTTCAACCCAGCACAGATGCAAAGCCTGCAAAGAGCTGGCTGGATTTCAACCCGGGACCATTGGACTCAATGTCTGAATCTAAATCCTCTTTCATGTTGAGATTCTTGATTCCCAGTATGTACATAACTTTCTAACTAGTACAAGGAAAAGGCTCATTGATGTTAAATTTTGAATTTATTTTCAGAGTTCCTCACTGAGACTCAAAAGTAACCTGAGCCCCTTTATATGAGGCCTTACCTTTGGAAGACCACTTTGCCCTCTACTCTACTTTCTTTGCAGGTGACAAACCTGCTCCCTTATAGACTCATCCTAGAATCTGGAAAAGTGTCAGAATACTTGTTTGGTGTTCTGCAGCTTGCCTACCCAATTTAACAATAGACAAAGCCTCAAAATTGAGGGGGTCTGTTTGACGTCAACCTGAGTACAAGAGTGGGCCAAAGTTAAAAACTACATGGATAAGTGTTTCTTCAGTAAACACAGTTTAATTAAATATATATTCAATGAAACTATAGCTATATACTCTCATAATTCTGACAAAGATCTTGGAGTTGATCTTCTATATTTGCTTACTTGGTTCTGTTGTCTGTATTTTTTGCCATGGCTCAGATGTTCTTAGCTGATTCAGATCTGTGCTAGTGAGAGACGCATTCTTTCTTCTAATTCTATTAATTAGTGGCTCGTGCTGGCTATATAGATATTTGATATTGTTTGGATTAGATACCATCTGCTTTGGATTTTAATTCCCATAATTACATCAACTAAAGAGATCATTGGGCAGAACTTAATGAAGCCAGACCATGTTAGCTTGAGAATCTCCTTGATTTGTGATCGCAGCTCCCAGTTTTATTTTGACTTGGCTTGTTGTATAAGATGGAATGTAGGTGGCTAGAAATTGGAGTTTTATTGTATCACTATCTAAAATGCTGCTGGCTCCCATGTTTCTGAGACTGTGCAGTGTGCTCTTCCCTGTGTCTGTCAATTAACCCAGCACTGGGATGGAGTTGTCAAAGCACTGGTAAAACTTTGGGAAGACAGGTACATCTCCATCACAAGCAAGGATTGGAGATTGTATGCAATTGTTCATTATTTACAAGGAGTTCCATTTTGCTCTGGCAGATGCCTCTAAAATCACCCTCAAAATTCACGCTGAAACTCTACTCTGGAATACCAGACCATTGAAAATGTTTGATATAAACATTACCCCCTCATCATCTTCTGCCAAGCAGGAGAACTACTTTTTTTAAGTGTACACTGTCCCAAAGTTACATAAGGGTTCTGCGAAATGTCCACATCCTGAAATCTCTGTATGACGGTATGTTGCTGCTGAGACTGCAAAAGTTGCACTGATAGGTTAATTAACACAGATTAGTACAGATAAAGTCATAGAGTTCTAAAACACTATAGCACAGATAACATTCTGTCCCATCTAGTCCATGCCAAACTATTATGCTGCCTAATCCCATCATCCTTCACCGGACCATAGTCCTCCATATTACTCTCATTCATGAACCTATCCAAATTTTCCTTAGGTGTTGAAATCAAACCAAATTCCACCACTATCATAGCCAGCTCATTCTGCATTCCTACCACCCTCTGAATTAATAAGTTTCATTTCATGTTCTCCTTAAATATTTCACCATTCATCTTTGACTTTTTAGTTCTAGTCTCACCCAACCTCAATGAAATAAGCCTGCTTCCATTTACCCTATCAATACCCCTCATAATTTTGTATACCTTTTTTGTATAATGTTGATCTTAGTTAAATTTTGATCTCAGGTCAGAAATTATCTATGGAAAGCAAAATGGATTAATATATCAGATCTGGCCAAGGTCCTTCAACCCAAATTCTTTACTGTGTTTATTCTTATAGAGCTGCTGTTTGTCCTACTGAGTGTTTCAAATGCTTTCTCTTTTTCTGACCAGAAATAATTATTGTTTTGGATTTTCCTGTGAGACTTATCAAATTTATGGTTCAAGGATTTGACAGTTGATATCTTGCATTTGTATTTCAAGATCTCTTGACTATAATTAGACTAGTTTATTATTCCAACAATAACAGAGGTTAACAGAGTTAAAATTCATGTTTAAAATGATACTCACAGCATGACATTATTTGTGCATGATTTGTTTTTCCAGGTAGAAATTTTACATATTTAGTGACTTATTCGGTTAACAATCATCAGACACACACTTCCTCAGCTAAGCAGTGAAATAGCACCTATCCAAAGGGTGTTTAGATTTAGTTTTCTAATGTACTTTCAAGTTGCACAATTGTTAAATTCAGAGTAGTTGTAATGCACAGTCCCTCTAATCTAATTACTATTCTGGGAGCTTCTGATGTAATCCTATTGAAAAACAACACAAATTATAAAATATTGATAGCAGCAATTTGTCATTAATATTGATGCACTGATCATATGAATGTGAATTTTTGGACATCATCCAAATTTGCAGTATACTCAAGCTATAATTTCCATTTGTCAAGTACATCAGAGACAGTAAACAGCTCTCATAATGAAATCAATGTTGTTTAATTTAAGAAAGGGATTGTATAATGGAGCAAATGCTTTATTTCCTCTTATCAATTTATATTTTTTAATGCAATTCATATATAAATGTATCCACATACAGAAATGAAGAACTAAAAATCTTCATAAATGGCTCATCCTGATTTGAAGGTGACATAATGTTCCCATCACCCAAGTTGCCATGCCTTTCAAAATTATTGAGTTTCCAGAGCTTCAAGGAATTAAACAGGACTGAATTTTTGTGGCTGATGTGTTTTGGGTCATTTGTCAAAAATCATAGCAACCAAGCCATTTGCTGAAACGGAACCTTTAATCACTTTTGGAGGAAAGGGTGTAAAATGTCTCAGGGAAGGGAGTTTATCAAAAAATTTGTGCCAGAGAAGTTGAGAAAGCAGGCAAGCTCAGAGTCTTGCCCACCAGTTATGAAAATCTACCTCTCTAAGTCTTGCATTAGTCTGTCTCCAGGGTTTCTCTTATTCATTAGTTAAACTTGTGACAGATGATTAGGAGACTCTTCTGGAAATTCCATGTCCTGATTTCTACTTCAGAGGTTGGGGTGTGTTCACCCTCAAACAGGGTCACCTAAAATTCTCTCATCCGCTTCCCTGAGCCATTAGGCACAAATGTGTTTCAAGGTCAGATCATTAAAAGTAGCTGTTAATATATTACTTAGCATGATATTCTCACAGTGTTGTAGTACTTATGATGCTCCAATTGTATGCATTTAATAGTGGTGATAGGGTGGAAGAATACTTGAAAAATGTAAAGACCTGTTTAAGATGATAGATGCTTGGCATTAACTTACAAAACATACAGACAGACATCTGTTCCTGCATTGTATCTGACAAGCTCATATGTGTCTTCCTACTTGTAGTTCAATATATAGAGCACCAATCTGCTGATTTACCTTTCATGTTCCAATATTCAACTGAATTAGACTAAATACAGTGGCAGGATTAGATTCATTTGCATTAGGGTTCTGCTCTGCCAATCAATCATGGTTGATTTTTCTTTTAACCACATTCCATGATCTTTTCCCCATAACATTTTTCTCCTTAGCCAATCAAGAACCGATCAATCACTGCCTTAAATACACCCCTTGTCTTGGCCTGTATAGCTTTCTGTAGCAATGAATTCTACAGGTTCAAAACCCTCTGGCTAAAGAAATTCCTCTTCACCCCAATTTTCAACAGACCTCCCTTTATTATAAGGCTGTCTCCTGGGATCCTGGCTTCCCCTCATTCTTCAGTTATAGGGATTAAAGTCCTAAACTACCGGTTCTCAACCTTTTCCTATAGCTCAGGACCTCAAGTCCCTGAAACACCCTTGCAAATTTTCTCTGCATTCATTCAAGCTTATTGATATCTATGTAGACAGGTGACCAGAACTGCACACAGTATTCCAAATTCAGCCTCAAGAACTTCTGATACAATTTCAAAAGAACATCCCAACTCTTGTACTTAATGGTCTGATTTATGCGGGCCAAAGTGCCAGCAGCTCTCTTTACAACCCTATCTACCTGTAAAGCATGTTTTTGCATATATTCACAGGACTATGCATAATCTCATTGTTTTTCCTTATTCTTACAAGATATTCCAATCAGAATCCCCCCTGAATAAATGAAATATTCCCATTGATTTTCAAAAGATCATATTCAGTCAGTTGTGCCACACACACACACACACACACACACACACACACACACACACACACACACACACACACACACACACCTCTCTCTCTCTCTCTCTCTCTCTCTCTCTCTCTCTCTCTCTCTCTCTCTCTCTCTCCTCTCTCTCTCTCTCTCTCTCTCTCTCTCTCTCTCTCTCACTCTTACTTGCACTGGCCTCAGTAGAAGCAAATTTCACAAGCAGAGTACAATATGTAACCGTGTGGGCACCATGGTAGTGTAACGGCCAGCGTAATGCTTTACAGTGCCGGGAATCGGGGTTCAATTCCCACTGCTGTCTGTAGGAAGTTGGGACATTCTCCCCATGACTATGTGGGTTTCCTCTGTGTGTTCCAGTTTCTTTCCTTTCCACATTCCCAAAGGCATACAGCTTAGATTAGTAAGTTATTGGCATGTTATGTTGGTGCCAGAATCGTGGCCCCCAGCACATCTTCAGACTGTGTTATTTGTTGACACAAATGATGCATTTCACTATATGTTTTTATGTACATGCGACAAATAAAGTTAATCTCATCTAGCACATTTATTGTGAAAGATGAATTTCTAGGCATTACGTATTTGTGTCCTTGCATCAAAGTTTTGTACAATGCCCAATTTACCTAAGTCCAGATAATTTGAGTTGTTAGTTATAGACAATTAAATTACACTTTCGGAAGTCTAACACTGCAGGTTGTTAGAATTTTATTGGTGATTATTTTTCTACTTCTACAAGAAAAACATTTAAATTCATATTACATTATTTCCGACAGATCTAATCATGCCGGCTGGAGCTTGATGTCTTGCAGGAAGCCTTTTGTGTTTAGTCACTCCCAGTTAAGTAATCCTGGACCTACTGAAAGACCAACACCCCACTATGTCACCAGAGTGGCAACAATGCCCAGCCTTGCAGGCATTCCTTGACATCAGACTCAATATGAGCAAGAATTGGCTCGTTATTGGAGTCTCAATCACCTGAATGAATATTCCTAACCTTTAGATAGAATGGAAAATCTGTAATATCAGTTTAGATATTTATTTTAATCTTTATTTTATTATTTTCTTAATCTTTATTATGTTATAATGCTTTTAATATTTTGGTGTTAGTATCTTTTATTAAATATTTGAAATAATCTTAATACTTCCTAAATGTCTGGGCAGTGAGCTCAATGCCACTTAATTTGCCCACTATTTGAGTGCTAACAACTGTTACAAGCTTACAGCTGCCCAAGATAGCAGAGCCTTCTCTTCAAACAATAATTGTGCACGCATTAACCTCTGCACGATCCAACATATCTCTTCCCTGATTTGTCCTTTGACTTCATTTCCAAGCAGTCATTTTCTGTTATGAAAATAAAAATTTGCAATGGAAGTTGAAGCACAACATTATCGGAATATTCATTATACAGAAGTCATTTATACTGCATCTGGAATTAAATTACAAGCTCACTGTTCAATTAACAGCATCCCAGTGGTACCAAGCTGTAAAATTATGTTACCAAGTTCACTTAATTTTCAGGGATTTGTCTTGACCTATGAGAGATAATTTCATGGATTGTTGTTTACAAACCATTTGTTTTGCCGCTTTCTTGATTTGACTACTTTCTAATGATGTTTGAATATGAAAGGATTGCAGCATAATGTTGGAAGAAGGACTGTTTCCATGGCTTGAGGTCTGAAGTACAAATACACCAGTTGACAGCAACTTCAGTCGTATTTTCTCTTTCTTCATATTTAATTGCAGTAAATATCACAGGCAGAAAAGGTTAACCTGAGCATTCCACAGGGTTCTCGCACGCAGTTTGTGCTGGAATAATAGGATCCAACCTCAGACAAACACATCAAGTACACTGACCCCTTGAATACAACAAGTTCAATTGAAATTCACAATAATCATACACCCAAGGATGTGTAAGATGCTGTGCACTCAGAATCATCTTGTTTCTATGTAAGAAATTGCTATCTACAAGCACTTTGATCATTCTATTTATTCAGCTGCCTCTTTAGTAAAATACATTACTGCCTCCCAGTGAACACCTGCATGCACACTGTCAGAAATCAGTGCATTTGCTATAGTGTTTCTTCAGGTATTTCCAAAATTATTATTTCAACGGTTCTAAAGTGACAGGTTTAAATATAATATTTATTTCTCTCTTTAAAAAATTACTAAGCATTCAGCTAAGTAATCTACAAATTTACAAATATATTCATGCATTTGTAATAATTGAAACTGGAATGTAGCTGCAACAACTTAGTTCTAGAGTATTCGAGCCCATTAACTGAGGAGCTGATGTGTAATGTTACTGAAAGAAGCTGTGGAGAGTGTGGACACGTCTCAGCTCTGCACATAAACTAACCTCCCCTCCATGGACTCTGTCTATACTTCCCTCTGCCTCAGTAAAGCAGTCTGAATAACTAAGATTTTACTCACCCCAGATCTCTCTTCTTCCCTACCATCAAGTATAAGATACAAAAGCTGGAAAGCACTTACCACCAGGTTCAAGAACATCTTCTACCCCACTGTTATAAGGCAACTGAATAGTTCCCTCATACAATGAGATGCATTGTTTACTACACAATCTACCTCACTGTGATCTTGCACCTTATTGTTTATCTGAACAGTACTTTGTAGCTTTTCCACTTTATTCTACATTCTGCTATTGTTTTGCCTTCTACTACCTCAATGCAGTGAAATTATTTGATCTGTATGAACAGTATCCAAGACAAGCTTTTCACTGTATCTTTGGACAAATGACAATAATAAACCAATTCTAATTTTAATTCTAGTTCCAAAACATCTCATAATAGGCATTTGCATATCCAGGTATGCCCTAGGTATCTTAAGCATGGTTTGATTAAAAACTGATGGATGAAAACCTGAAAGTGCATCTGAAGTTGTTTATGGAGTTGAACCAGCTAAAACTGTGCAAGTTACCAAGATAGATGGATTTTATTAATCCAACTATAAATGATTTATTTGTAGAGTTCTCTGGAGCCAAGGAAAAACAATGCCAAGAGCAATATTAGCTTGTTTACCCCTTGAGCTGTGTCAGTGAGTCAACAACAATGTACGATGAGCCAGCATGGCTCAGGTCTCCATGCACTAAACTCAGGAAATACTGGTTAAATCCACTTCAGTCTCCCAGCATGCTATCAATCTCAGCATGCAACCACCTCATCATAGCATTTTAGCATCCATAGTTGTTGATCCAATCGTTCTGGGTTCATGGATTGCGGTGGAAAAAGACAATAAGCTTCTCCAGAATGAATGTGAGCATTTCAAGGTTCTTCAGCTGAAAATCCAGCTGCCACCTTTTCTCTTTATGGTGTTTTGGACATTAAAAGGGCACACTACATTTTGCTGTGCTCAGTGCTCGTATGTTGCCATTTTCAAACATTTGATAACCAAGTTTCTGAATGATTAGAACAAGTGGATTGGAAAAAATATATAGGACTGCCCATATGGTTCTTTGTAGGTCCATGGCAGTTCAGTTGTTTTTCAGTTCACTTGACAATTGTTTTTGTTTAAATTGAAGGAAGTAGGACTTGGAAATCTCTACTCTATCATGTGATTAGTATAAAGTATGAGGAGTGGTTTAAAGTACTTTTTGCTGTGAATGCACAGTCTATAATTTTCTGTCCATTAATTTTAATGGGAAAGTGGATCATGAAATCACCTTTAATGGAGCTTGTAGCTTCCAGACACAATCTTAAGAGGTTTGCCAGAGTCTAATGATTGATGTTTTAAAGATTCTTCAGATTTGACCAATTTTTTGATTATCTGATAAAATAAATCTATTCATTTTGAGCCACTTTATTTTGCTAGCTTTTGTGAGGAGTTGCTTCCTAAAGAGATTAAGAAAATTTTTCCTATTGTGCACTGGAACGTTTAATAGAGTTAAGAAAATGTTGTATTCGATAGTCTGAATTTTCAGACCTTATTTTGACCTCTGCTTTCATTCATTCTTGAACCAATCTATGTGCCTACTGCCCAGCAAGTGCTGGAATTGACTTTCAGTGAATGTATTTCAGAAAAGTGCAGAGATGGCAGTTTGTAAAGTGGAAATGGCTAAGCTGACCAGCAAGGCAATTTACTGCAATTTCTGAACAACAATTAGACTGGACAGAAAAAGTTCAATGTTCGGCCAACAGAACTGGCAAGGCCACCTTCTCTTTTAGATGAATAGACAAAAAAAAATAAAGAAGACAAGGATATGGTGAAGAACTGATTGATTTATCAAGTTTCAAGAACACATAGATTTCCATTAAATAATACTTCCATCCACCAACATCCATCTTTCCTTGCCTTCATTTTTTTTGATAGTTTTAATTATGAAAATATAAGCGATGTATAACATCTGAACAGAACTTATTTCTTTACTAATTGTTATGAACATGACCCCAGATTAACAGGTTTTTTTTTAAAGATCAGATCTCAGCTTAGTTTTATATTCTTCATAGCTCTGTCATATTCAAATAAAAATCACACGCAAACACTCACAAAAGGAAATCATTAAACTCAAGTGGGAGAACTGTAAAAAAAATAGTCTAATATATATGTATGTATTTATCTACCTATTTGTTTATTTATTTATCTATTGAGATACAGTGTGGATTAGACCCAGCAATCTCTGATTTAATCCTAGCCTAATCACAGGACAATTTACAGACCAATTAACCGGTACATCTTTGGACTATGGAAGGAAGCCAAAGCACTTAAAAGAAACCCACAAGGTCATGGGGTTTCACGGGTTTTCATGGGAAAGCATACAAACTTCTTACAGAGCTGGTTTAAAATTCCCTTCTGATAAATCACAGAAGAGCTGTAAATTGCTTTACTTTATTTCCTCTTTAAATATGCTCAGCTCTGAGAGGAGACTGGTGAGCTATACTGTGCAGTGCCTATTTTCTTACACTTAATTTCAATCTCAAGGAAATGTTTAATTATGGTAAACTACAAATGGATGAGAAATTGATCACTCTTCAGTTGTTTTTGTTAAGAAGCAATGAGAATGAAATGGAGATATTGAAACATTCGTCACCAGTAATATTGATGGCACAAACTGAATTTTTCCTGGCAAGATCTATAGCAAAATACACTTTGAGCTACATATCTATTTCATTGTCTTTTATGTTTATCAGGAAATTATTTGGCCCTCTTCAACTTTCGAACAGGTTGAGAATAATACTTAAACCATCTGGAAATTGTGGAAAGACTAAAATTAGTCTATTACTTTGCTGCTACCTATCTTTGCAGAAATACAGAATGGCTACAAGAAGGAACGAGATAATTTAACAAGTTGCATCTGTACGCACTGTATATAGGAGTAAGTCAGTCAGTAGTCTTCTCTAAAGCCCTATAAATTGTTTTATTTTATATACATAACCAGCTCTCGTTTGGCTGCTATAGCTGGATCTACCTTTACTACTATATGCTTTCCACAATCCGTTTCTCATGTTTCTTTTGATTCTTCTGCCAGCCATTTTTTTCCATGAAAATGAGAAAATCTTGATGAGCTCTGATGAAGGTTTTGGCCCGAAACGTCGACTGTTTACTGTTTTCCATAGATGCTGCCTGGCCTGCTGCGTTCCTCCAACATTTTCCTTGTGTTGCATTTATTCCATAAACTCAAGTTCTTGGCCTCTCCACCAATGGCAGCAGTTTCTCACTATCTATTCTGTCCAGATCCTTAATGATGTTAAATACCTCTGTTAGATCTCCCTTATAATCTCCTCTGTTCCAAGAAGAACAACCTCAGCTTTGCCAGTCTATCCACATAACTAGATATTCCTCATCACTAGAATAATTTTTGTAAAACTCTTAAGCACTGTCTCTAAAATCTTGTGATTCCAAAATCATTAAAATTCAAGGAACAGCAGTAATAGTCATTAGTAGTAGTAATGAGGAGTGATCTATTTAGCCAGTTGGTGGTGAATCTGTAGAATTTATTGCCATGGACAGCTGTGAAGACCAACTTATTGGGTATATTTAAAGCAGAGTTTGATATGTTCTTAATTAGTAAGGGTGTCAAAGGATATGTGGAGAAGGTGGGGGAATGGGGTTGAGAGAGAACATAAATCAGTTATAACAGAGCAGAGTTGAAGGGTCAAATGGCCTAATTCTGCTCCTATGTCTTATGTAGTTGGGGCTGATTACCAGATGTTGTCCCTGGATATGGCAAATTTGAACTAAAGAAGGGCTTAGAACCAAGAATATCTCCACCATCCCCCTCCAATAAAGGAGAAATATTTGAGAAATTACCCTTCTCTGCAATCTTTCAGAGACCACAACAAAAGTTTAAAAGTTGTGACCATTTGAATATAAGTGACCACTTCTGTGTGGAGTATCTATGCCTTGTCAAAAGCACCGGAAAACAAAACTAATCTTCTGAAAAACCCATAGGAACGTGAAATAAATGTGTGGGTGAAAGCAGAGATTGCTTGCAGTGTAGAAATTTACTGTATCTGTCCACATTCGAACATGACACAAACACAGGGTACAACCTGAGGCTGACTTCTCACATTTGTTTCTATGTGTAAATTTATAGTTGCTTTATTAACCTGCATGATACATTGTCACTTACAAGTGCATAGAAAGAGATTTGAGAGAGATAGACAAATGGTTTAACTGGGCCCTTTGGAAAACACAGTAATGCAATTATGCTGGGATTCCTGTTGTTGTTCATTGAATTACTAGTTACTGTCTGGCAATGTGTGGGAAGCATATTTGATAACGCAGATAACCCTTAAATTATGATGGAGGGAGCAGAAAACAAATAGTTGAGTGAGCTGCTCACCGTGATACTGGTGACTTGAGCATCCCTTGATGGCTTCACGTTTATCTAGACCATTACAGTACAGTTGTACCAGCATTGTTCAGATCATAGGTGATTGTAGATTGGTCTGCTGCTTACTGATTCCACTTGTATTTGGAATTTTTTTTCTTTTTTTTCCTCTCATCTCATCTAAATAGCAAATGAGTGATAGAAGAGTCATAGAACACCACAGCATAGAAACAGGCCCTTTGGTTTATCTAGTCTGTAGCAAACAATTAATTAACCTGGTCCTATCAACCTGCACCCAGACCATAGTCCTTCATCCTTTCTCATCCATATACTTATCAAAATTTCTCATATGAGTCGAAATCAACCAGGCATCCACCACCGGTGTTGGCAGCTTGTTCCTCACTCTCAAGGCACTCTAGAGAAGAATTTCATCCCCCCCCCCCACCCCCATGTTGCCCTTAAATATTTCACCTTTCCCCCTGAATTGGTGACCTCTAGTTGTAGTCTTACCCAACCTCAATGGAAAAAGCCATGACTATAAGATTGGTTAGACATGGTTTACTACACACAAAGCCATGTTGACTACCCTAATCAGTCCCTATCTATTCAAATACTTATACATCCAGTCGCTTAGAATACTTTCCAATAACTTTCCCACTACTGTTGTCAACCTCGTCAGTCTATAATTTCCTGGCTTCTTCTTATTTCTTATTTCTTATTCTTATTCCTCAGACAGGATGAAGAGGTCAATACTCCCCGATGCCATTAGGCTTTACAATTCAACTGCCAGGACTTAAGAACTTTTTTTAAAGCTATTATTAATGCTTTCTGAGTTAGTGATTTAGATGCATATCATATTATTACTGAGTTAAGTATTGTATGTAATGAGTTTTTGCTACAACAAGGGTATGGGACATTGGAAAAAAAATGTTGAATTTC
Source organism: Hemitrygon akajei (assembly GCF_048418815.1). NCBI lineage: Eukaryota > Metazoa > Chordata > Chondrichthyes > Myliobatiformes > Dasyatidae > Hemitrygon > Hemitrygon akajei. Next base: position 34,698,710 of record NC_133134.1, on the reverse strand, counting down.
CCCATGGGGATGAATAAAGTATCTATCTATCTATCTATCTATCTATCTATCTATCTATCTATCTATCTATCTATCTATCTATCTATCTATCTATCTATCTATCTAATATTTATTGAACAATGGAACAACATTAGATATCCTGCAATCCACCGGCACCCCACCCAAAAGATATTTTAAAGATCCCTGCAGTTTCTGCACTGGCCTCTCACAGGGTCCAGGGAACATATTGTCAGGCTCTGGGGACTTATCCATTCTAATTTGCCTCATAACAGCAAATACCTCCTCCTCTGTAATCTGTATAGGGTATATGAAACACTGCTGCATTTCCTCGCATCTGCAGATTGTTGTCCACCTCCTGAGTATAAACAGATGTAAAAAAATTCCACTTAAGTTCTCCTCCATATATTTACACTTTGATCTTCCAGAGGACTATTTTGTCCCTTGCAACCCCTTTGCTCTTAATATGTCTGTAGAAGCCTTTAGGATTCTCCTTCACCTTCTCTGCTAGAGAAACCTAATGTCTTCTTTTAACACTCCTGATTTCCTTCTTAAGTGTTTTCTTGCACTTCTTATACTCTTCAAGTACCTCATTTGTTCCTGACTGACTATACCTGCCAGGCACCTCCTTCTTCTTCTTAACCAGGATCTCAATATTTCTCGAAAACCGAAGTTTTCTACATTTGTTATCTTTACCTTTTATTCTGACAGGCACAAAGAAGCTTTGTACTCTCAAAATTTCACTTTTGAAGGCCTCCCACTTACCAAGCCCACCTTTGCCAAAAAACAACCTGTCCCAATCCACACTTGCCAGATCCTTTCTGATACCATTAAAATTAGACTTCCTCCAATTTAAAATCTCAACCTGAGGAACAGAAGTATCCTTTTCCATAATTACCTTGAAACTACTGGCATTATGATCGTTAGATGCAAAGTATTTCCCTAGACAAACTTCCGTCACCTGCCCTGTCTCATTTCCTAATAGGAGATCTAGTATCATACCCCTCTAGTTTGGACTTTATGTATTGATTAAGGAAACTTTCCTAAGTACATTTGACAAACTACTTCACATTCAGTCCTTTTATAGTATAGGAGTCCCATTCAATATGTGAAAAGTTAAAATCACTTATTATCACAGCCTTATGTTTCTTGCAGCAGTCTGTCATCTCTACAAATTTGTTTCTCTATATCCCATGGAGTTTTGGGTATCCTATTAATGCAGGCATGTCTTTCTTATACCCATAAAGCCTCACTAGATGAATTCTTCCATCTGTCCTAAATGGGCACTGCTGTGACATTTTCCCTGATTGGCACCCTTCCCCTTTAATCCTTCCCACTCGATCACATCTAAAACCCTAGAACAGTGAGTTGCCAGTCCAGCCCCTCCTGCAACCAAGCCTACATGGTATAATTCCACTGGCTACTCCATACCCTAATCTCATCTACCTTTCTTACAATTCTCCTTGCATTGACATATACACAAATCAGAATGTTGTCCCATCATGCTGAACTTTATGATTCCTGACTTTGTATGTAGGCTTAACAACATGTTTCCCCAGAACCACTCCACTATCTGCTCTGGTGCACTGATTCCCACCCCCTACAACTCTAGTTTAAACCCCTGTGCAGTACTAGCAAACCTTCCCACATGGATATTATTAGTCCCCTGCAGTTCAGGAGCAAACTGTCCCTTCTTTATAGATCTCATCTGTAGTATATTCAGTATTTCAATAATATTTGAGTAATATTGTTATAGATATTGTTTTGTTAAGCATTCATTGTTTGATTACTTAATTAATTATGGGTTATATGTAAGAAGTATGTGAATGGCATACGTCATTATGTCATCGTGTTATATCTGAGCATCTTATTTAAAAAATGCTGGGTCCTGTGTTTGTTTTTCTTTACATTAGTTTGTGGAGTTGCCAAACATAACAGTGATGATGATGTAGTATTAAAATGAAACTAAGTTGATTCCCTACTAGTTGATGTACGGCGTGTTTTTCTTCGGAAGGGGAGATTCAAGTTTGAAAAAGGCAAAAAATGGATGAAACCAGCAAGCAATGAGTAGGGACACAGGTTCATAACTGCTGAGTACAGGGTGAAAATAATAAGAAACATCAGAAATATCTGAATACTTCAAGAAGATAGATGCGTTTGATTGCAGAACAGATAGCTGGATGAAGTATTACTGATTGAATTGAGCAGTACTTTGAAGCATATGAAATAGCCAATGATTTAGTTTGTGGAATCTTGCAAGAAAGCATTCAAAACCAGCTCCTAACTGAAGCACAACTCACATTTAAAGGAGCAATTGAAATCACTGTATCAATGGAAACTGCAGTCAGAATGCAATTGAGTTCAGGAATGAAAATGAGCGTGATAAAAATTGAAAAATCTAAACAGAAACCTGAAAATTGTGTTGCTGTTGTGGCAGGGACTCACATACACCAGACCAATGCAGGTTTAAAGGCAAAACCTGCAGTAAGTGCCACTAAGTAGGAGCATGCTGGGCAGACAAAAATAAATAGACTACCCAGGGAAGAGAAAAAGATAAAAAGTCAAGTTACATTTTTAAAAAGAGCACTAATCTGCATGCTGTTGATGAAAAACCTGATAATGATGGGAGAGACACAGGATTGGATAGTCTTGAGATTTACAATGTGAAAACTCACAACAGACAAGCAATATGGTTTATACCAGAATTAAAATGGAATTGGACACTGGTGTGGCTGTTTCAGTCATTCCACAAAATGAGTTCAAATGGCATTTCAAAGACACTGAACTGAAGCAGCAATAATGCAAAGTTGGGCTCTATTTCTTGGAGGACATAATTATAAGATTGAATTCAAGGGGACAACTAATCATGGTGGATTGTCCCATTTACTCTTAGAAAAGGAAATACATGAAAAATTTACAAAAGAGGACCATGGTCTTGATGTATTTTCCTTAATGCAAATTGAAATTTTATTATGGCAGTGATGATTGTAAGGGAAACCAGAAAAAATCTCACATGGTTTCATGTTTACATATCAACTCAAAATCACTGGAATGTGCAGCAGAAATTCCAGTTCTCATATTTTTACCAGCACCAGGATGAACTTGCTCTTAATGGAGGTTGCCTTATGTGGGGTTTGAGTGTTGTTGTACCATCCAAGATAAAGTATTGGAGGAACTATATGCCAGTCATCTAGGCGTGGTCAAAATGAAAGCGTTGGCTCAAATCTTTGTCAGGTGGCTTGGGGTATATCAGTAGATCAAGCTGATAGCCATGCACTGTCTGGAATGCCAACACTTACAGAAGATGCCAAGAGCAGTGCCTCTCCATTCCTGGGAATGGCCTGCATCGCCCTGGCAGAGAATTCACGTGGATCTTGCCAGACAATTTATGGAAACAAATTTCTTGGTAGTGGTAGATGCATCTACAAAGCAGCCAGAAGTGTTCCCAATAGTCTCTACCACAGTTTCGCACACTGTTGATGTGTTGAGAAGTTTCTTCTCAAGGACTGCTGTTCCAGAATGCTTAGTCAGTGATAATGGACCACAGTTTATTGCAGAACAGTTTCAGTCATTCCTGAAAATGAATGGAATAAGAATAAGACATAAGAATAAGTTGAATTTCCCCATGGGGATGAATAAAGTATCTATCTATCTATCTATCTATCTATTAAATCTATACATTACCACCCAGCTGCAAATGGCTTGGCAGAAAGGTTGGTCCAGAGACTAAAGAACACACTATGAGCAATGGCAGCAAATCACACTGCACTAACTCTGACTCAGAAGCTCACTAAAGTCCTCTTTGCATATTACAATGCAGGACACTCTGCAAGCAACAACCCACCAGCTATGTTGTTCCTGGGTTGTCTCTTGTGCTCACGCTTGGACGAGCAGCTGAGACAAACTGATGGTTTCTCAAGCAAGAAGATTCAATGTTTCACTCCTGGACAAGCAGTCCTGGCGAGGAACTACAGAGATGATCAAAAGTAGGAGCTTGGAAAGATTAAGGGCAGTACTGAATCACTTTAATTCACAATGGAGATTGTGTGTGATGCCATCTGGAGACGACACATCGATTAGTTGAGGTGAGCAGAGTCAATTGTTAGAGAAGAAAGGTGTCTAGAGTTGCAGTCTCATTGTGAACTCCTACAACCACCTCAGAAGAGGCCCCAAAACCTGAAACTGTTTCACAGTCACAAGTCTCACCTGCCCAGCAGAGTGACCTCCCCCCACCCCCAGGAAAGATGTTATCCCACAAGCGTAAGAAATCTTCCACAGTGATTAAGTCATTAGGCCTGAATGGGACAATTTAAGCTCAATATGTTCCATACTTAAGTTAAGATGCATTGTATATTGATTTGAAGTTTATAGCTAAACAGGGAGGAGGGTAGTGTTGTCAATATTTCAGTAATATCTGAGTAATATTGTAAATATATTGTTTGATAAAGTATTGTTTGTTTACATGATTTATTATGGGTTATATGTAAGAAGTACACGATTGGCATCGTGTATATCAGTACACCACTAGCTGTGTACATACATCTACTGATGCCTCTGGACACATCTTCAGTGATGTTCCTGGAATCATTGGTCTTTCAACATCATACACCCTCCTCCAGGTGACCCAGTTGGGGCTAGTCAGGATGGCTAGCTACTTATGAGTCTATGGCTCCCCTCTCTTGAGCCACAGCCACCTCGAGGCCCCCTCTGCCGCATCGGTGGTACTGCGGATGGCTCTCCTCTCCCTCGATGCCCAAGGTGCTGAAGGCTCTGGCTAGGGAACAGGCTGCTACTACATTGTATCTGAGTGCCTCATGAAAAAAATACACCACCTTCCCTGGAAGAGAGGCCAACGGTCCTAAAATCTGAAGTCTTCCCTCCTGCACCAAATCCTTAGCCAAGTGCAAATATAGGTAGACAATATACTCTTACTATTGGGGGAAAAATTGGTAGAAAATATGCTTTTATTTCTGGTTGCTGGACTGATGTAATTTCCGCTTCTCTGCTTGATTCTTTGAGCTACTGGACTTTAAACATGCATTTTAATCTGAACCTCAGGGGTATTTCCAGTGGAACATCAGCTTTAAACACTATTGCAGTCCTCAAAGAGTTAAAGTTCCATAAATGTACATTAATCCATTGCAATTGGATTGCTGCAGGTTGAATACTCAACAGCATGGTTGGGAGAATAACCTGACATAAGCTGCAATTTAAGAAGATTGGGACATTGGCAAAGTTTATTCTTTAAGTTTCTGTTCTGAAATAAATGAACAGAAAATTCTGCTTCATGAGTAAGTCAGAATCAGAATCAGGTTTATTATCACTGGCATGTGACATGAAATTTGTTAACAAAGTAACAACAAGCATGGGTCTACACCATGAACCTTAGTGTGGAGAAGGTGGATTAACACTCATGCACTTTCTAAAATAAAATGAAGGAAGCTGTTTTTATTACTAATTGGTCAGCAATAAATGTGGTCTCAAATCCAAACTATTTTGTACTCACAATTTTGCTGATTTCTAACTGTATCGCAATTCAGTTCAGTCCTAGCCAAAGCTTTCACCAAGACGTGAAACAGATTTTCTTGTCTTACAATGAATGACCTGCACGATAGTTCCTCTCAGCTTAATTTTCTATTTTTTTTGGATTGCCTACTGATTCATATAACGATATTTTATACTTTCTCTGGGTTTTGTTCCATTTTATTCTAGCTTTTTATATCAAATTTTGTCATACTTTTCTTTCTCTCGATATATTAATGTGTTCTTAACATTCTCAAATCTTTCATTTGCTAAAATGTGGCTGCTCCTCAGTAAATAAGACCACAATTTGTTTCTCCCCAAGTTCCACGTGGATTGTTATTCATATGAAAGGTGTGTTGTATGTTCATGTTTGTACGTGTGTTACCTGAGGAATATACTAAATAAAAGATGAATGATTTCAATTTACAATATCATACACAAATAGTTGGATGCTCATTTTGCATCTGAACTATTCAATGGGATGGAATTTAGAAGACATGGTGACACACAAGATTAGTGTTAACTGTTTAAACACAAAAGGTCTTCTGCTATCAGATTTGGTCAATAAATTCAAGCTAAGTACACAACAGGAAAATTGCAGAATCGCACTAGGCTGCTATGACACCAGTTTCTTGCTTCCTGAGGGCAAGGCTTCATATCTGTACTATTAACTTCTTCAATGCACTGCAAACCAGGCTCAATGATGAAATGTGCAAAAGGGATGAATGATTGATGGACCAAGGTTCCCCTAGAGTGGAACAGGCAGTGTGGAAGCTTTCTTTAATATCATACTTTATATACAACCCAGGGTCAATCCCGACTCGGAATATACAGTGCATGACCTGCACACTGCAGAAGTATTGATTGTGTTCAAACTGCCAGCAAGGAGAATGATTTATTTATGCAGCACAGCAGCTTTCTGGTGTTGAGCAGAGCACTTTAGCTGTGATAGCTGAGTATCTTTTCAAACTCAGACCTTAGGATTTTTTTTAAAGGGCTTAATTAAACCCTGTGAGGCCCAGCTAATGAATCGGCTCCTTTCACAGGAGATTCATGTTAAAAGGCAAAAGAAATCTCTTCATCTACAAAGAGATTATACCAAAAAAAAAAGAACCAGTGGTTCACATTACAAGACATTCTGTTGAAGATTCAGCATGAAGTCTTGTAAATGGCGAATGTTGTTTCAAATTCTGGCCTGTGCCTATTTCAGAGTTTGGATCGTTGGATATTAAAGATTCTTCATAGCCTGCAACATAAGGGTAGAAACCTGGTCATGGGCCATTTCATTTTATTTTAAAGGTTTTCTCGTGCAATGCATTGATGTGAGTCTTTTAGAAATTACAAACAATGAGTGTAATCAGAATGAAGTACAAACTAGAAATTAAGACAGGTATTTGATCTTTTCCATTGTTTTTGTGATTGTGTTTCTCTATCCCCTGGCTTTTGGGCTTGTTTTTATCTTTACTGGTTCTTTTCCCAAACAAGTTGTTGCTGCTCCTTTATCTTCCTTTGTGTTCTCGTCCATTTGAATGACACTTGTTTGCATGATCAGAAGAGAAGGTTGCGCCTCTCGGTAACATGACTTGTTCCAATCACTTTCCTCTCATCCTTTTGTTCAAATCATGTCCCCAGAATTTTACCTTCTCACTATTTTTTCCCTTATCATTTACCAGTACATTCATCGCTATTCAAAGCTTTCCAAAGTCCAGCTGCGGGGTATCATCGTTAAATAGTCTTAACAACGCTTAAAAAAATACTTAAAACTGGCAAAGCCTCACCCCTATCTTGATGCAGATTCTCAATCTGAAATCTCAACTCCTCTTTGCTTTCACAGCTGTGACCCGACCTGAGTTTCTCCAGCAGTTTACTTCTTCCCTACCCCCAAACTTTGCTGACTGTAAAAGTTTTCAGAAATACTTCAATAATTTTTAATATCACTGTTCATAGATATTGAAATAAGAGAATTTTACATTGTTAAGAAATATGTAAAGTTAACTAAAAATCCTATTCACACTAATGAGCAATTAAAAATATTAACAAAATGAAAAATAACTTCCCTATTATCAACTCAACATAGACCCAGAATTCCAACTGAAGTAAGTGGAGTGGTGGATCCCATGGCAGGACAACCAACGTGCAGGATCGCAGAGGGAATTTTCCTCACATAATGATGGGGCTGAGTTAAGGTTTGCCCTTCTGAATCTGCTAGCACATCCAGAGCAGCATGTAGTGAAGCCCTGGTCTAAGTGTTGTTTAAACAATAGGTTCACCATCAGTACAATGCAACAAGCTTTAGCCTGTTAGGCTCAGTGGCAGACTCTGGAAAAGACTGAAAATTTCAGATGAAAAATTTGACAGATTGAAGGAGAGATAAAAAAAAAGGCAGAGGCCTGTATACAAATATTTAGCAATTAAACCCAGATTAATAGGAAAAAAGGGGTCCATGCGGTCATGTTGGTACATTGTACATTACTTCTGAAAATCATTCCGATGGCTAGAATGAATTGAAAGATAAAATGCAATAATTTATATAGACAATAATTCCTACAAACTAAATCAATGTAGAGAAGGCCACATTGTGAACACTCAGTGCAGTTGGTTACATTGGAAGCTGAGCAAGTGACTCTGTATTCTGTGTTCCATCAACCTCTGTGTGAATTGTTGAGGTTGCAGAATGGTAGGAGGGGAAGGGATGAAAGGGCAGGTGTTGCATCACCTCTGTCTACATGCAAAGATGCCATGGGACAGGGTTGTGGAGTTGTTGGGGTTGGGTGGGATGGCATTGATGATGACAAAGTGGAGCAGAAAGTCAGGAAGCATTCACCGCAAGCAGCAGGAAGATAAAGATGTTATCATGCTGCTGCAGGCCTAAATTTGAAGGAGAGTTCCTCAGTCAGTGAGAATTGATCACAATATCTCCTCCTTGCTGACCATCAATATAGGTATAAGGTTAAGGGGCAAAAGTTTAGGGGTAACACAAGGGGGAACTTCTTTACTCAGAGGGTGGTAGCTATGTGGAACGAGCTTCCACTAGAAGTGGTAGAGGCAGGTTCGATTTTGTCATTTAAATTGGATAGGTATATGAACAGGAAAGGAATGGAGGGTTATGGGCTGAGTGTAGGTAGGTGGGACTAGGTGAGAGTAAACGTTCAGCACAGACTAGAAGGGCAAAGATAGCCTGTTTCCGTGCTGTAATTGTTATATGGTTATATATGGTATACCTCAGGTCTGCATGCTCAGGCCCCTGCTTAACTCCCTATACACCTGACCATGTGGCTCAGCAGAACTCTAATGCTATATACAAATTTACTGATGACACCACCAATGCCTTCACCATTGTTTTGAGAGATTTTAACCAGGCCAATCTGAAAAACTCTCTAAGCAATTACCATCAACAGATCACTTGCAATACCAGAGGAAGCAACACACTGGACCATTGCTACACCACCATCAAGAATGCCTACCGTGCTATTCCTCGCTTTCACATCGGGAAGTCTGATCACCTAGATGTACTTCTACTCCCTGAGTATAGGCAGAGACTGAAGATTGCAGCACCAGCAGTGAGGACCAAGAAGATATGGACAAGTGAAGCACAGGAGTGCCTACAGGTCTGCTTTGAATTGGTGGACTGGACTGTATTCAGGGATTCATCTTCAAACCTGGATGAGTATGTTGCAGTTGTTACTGACTTCAATAGAACCTGTGTGGATGAGTGTGTGCCCACAAAGACTTACTGCACATTCCCAAACCAAAAGCCATGGATGGACCAGGATGTATGCTATCTGCTGAAGGCTAGATCTGTGGCATTCAAGTCTGGCAACCCAGGCCTGTACCAGAAAACCAGGTATGATCTGCGGAGGGCTATTTCAAGGGCAGAGACAATTTTGAATGAAGCTGGAGGCGACATCAGATGCATGACAACTCTGGCAGGGCTTGCAGGACATTACTCCTACAAAGCGAAACCCAATAGCTGAATGACAGCGATGCTTCACTACCAGATGAACTCAGTGTCTTCTATGCCCACTTTGAAAGGGAGAATACAACTACAGCTGTGAAGATCCCTGCTGCACCCAGTGACCCTGTGATCTCTGTCCCAGAAGCCGATGTTAGGCTATCCGTAAAGAGAGTGAACCTTTGCAAGGCAGAATGTCCCAATGGAGTCCTGGTAAGGCACAGAAAGCCTGTGCCAACCAACTGGCAGGAGTATTCAGGGATATTTTCAATCTCTCAGTGCTACGGGCAGAAGTTCCCACTTGCTTCAAAAAAGCAACAATTGTACCAGTGCCTAAGAAGAATAACGTGAGCTGCCTTAACAACTATCGCCTGGTAGCACTCAGATATACAGTGATGGAATGCTTTGAGAGATTGGTCATGATTAGACTGAACTCTTGCCTCAGCAAGGACCTGGACCCATTGCAATTTGCCTAATGCCACAATAGGTCAACAGCAGAAGCAATTTCAATGGCTGTCCACATGGCTTTAGATCACCTAGACAACACAAACACCTACGTCAGGATGCTGTTCATCAACTATCGCTCAGCATTTAATACCATCATTCCTGCAATCCTGATTGAGAAGTTGCAGAACCTGGGCCTCTGCACCTCCCTCTGCAATTGGATTCTCGATTTCCTAACCGGAAGACCACAATCTGTGCGGATTGTGATAACATCTCCTCCTCACTAACAATTCACACTGGTGCACCTCAGGGCTGTGTGCTTGGCTCACTGCTTTACTCTCTATATACTTATGACTGTGTGGCTAGGCATAGCTCAAATACCATCTACAAATTTGCTGATGATACAACCATTATTGGTAGAACCTCAGGTGGTAACGCCTGGGCATACAGAAGTGAGATATGGCAACTAGTGGAGTGGTGCCACAGCAACAACCCGGCACTCAACATCAGTAAGATGAAAGAGCTGATTGTGGACTTCCAGAAGGGTAAGATGAAGGAACACATACCAATCCTCATAGAAGGATCAGAAGTGGAGAGAGTGAGCAGTTTCAAGTTCCTGGTTGTCAAGATCTCTGAGGATCTCATCTGGCCCCAACATATTGATGCAGTTATAAAGAAGGCAAGACAGAGGTTATACTTCATTAGGAGTTTGAAGAGATTTGTTATGTCAACAAATATACTCAAAAACTTCTATAGTTGTACTGTGGAGAGCATTCTGACAGGCTGGCATGGGGGTGGGGGGTGTGGAGGGAGCTACTGCACAGGACCAAAAGAAGCTTCAGAGGGTTGTAAATTTAGTCAGCTCCATCTTGGGTACTAGCCTACAAAGTACCCAGGACATATTCAAGGAGTGGTGTCTCAGAAAGGCAGCATCCATTATTAAGGAACTCCAGCATCCAGGACATGCTCTTTTCTCATTTTTACCATCAGGTAGGAGGTACAGAAGCCTGAAGGCACACACTCAGCGATTCAGGACCAGCTTCTTCCCCTCTGCCATCCAATTCCTAAATGGACATTGAACCCTTGGACTCTACCTCACTTTATCTTTAATATATAGTGTTCTGTTTTTTGCACGATTTTTAATCTATTCAGTATACGTATACTGTAATCTATTCAATATATGTATACTGTATAAAGTATATTGAATAAGACTTATTTATCATTATTATTATTATTATTACTATTTTATTTTTTTCTTCTATGTTTTGCATTGAACTGCTTCTAATAAGTTAACAAATTTCACATCATATGCTGGTGATAATAAAACTGATTCTGATTCTGTTGTTGCGAGGATCACAGGAGGTGATAAGTCCACGCACAGAGAAAGATAGGATACCTAGTTGAGTGGTGCCACAACAACAACTTCCCGCAATAACAACATCAGTAAAGCTAAAGAACATACGGTTGACTTCAGGAAGGGGAAGGAGGGAAATATGCATCAGTGTATATTGGGGAGCTCAGCTGTCAGGCGAGTCAGCAGCTTTAGGTTTCTGAACATCAACATTTCGAATGCCCTCTCCTGGGCCAAGACATTGATGCAATCTCAAAGCGAAAATGTCAACAACTTTACTTTCTATGATGGTTAAGCAAGTTCAGCAGATCACCGAACACTAACAAATTTAGATGCATTGCAGATGGGTCAGTACTCCAGTACTCATGTTCCTTGTACTTGAAGGGATATGAGAGATTACAGGTACTAGAATCAAGAGCAACAAACAGTCTGCAGGAGGAACTCAGTGAGTTGAGCAGCATCCATAGGGGAAAGGAACTGTTGCCATTTTGGGTTGAAACCCTGTATTGACCCACTCAGTTTCTCCAGCAGATTCTTTGCTACTTCCTATTATTTGATCTGTCTTAAACTATTTCCATAATATTTTTTATCAAGTAGCTCACTCCTCCCCCAACAAAGTCTGAGAACACTATAAACCCTCTACTCTCTCACCAATTCTCAGAAAGGGTCATCAAATTAAAACATTAATTGGTTTCCCTTTCCACAGATGCTGCCTAACTAGCTGAATGTTTTTCAGAATTCCTGAATTTCTATTTTTATTTTGAATTCCATCATCTGCATTTTTATTTGTTTTCCTGATGAAATACCTCTTTTTGTGCCAAATTGAAGCCTTAAAGTTAATGATGAGAATAATAGAAAGGCAAATCACTTCAGGTAAGTTGCTGAGCATTAAGAGTAGAAGTTACATATGTGAGTATATTTTGTATGCAAATATTCCTGACAGCATCATCAATAACTATTGTTCTATGAACATTGCCAATAAAGATTATCTTGTCATTATCACCTTGCTTTTTGCAAGTCCTTGATGTGTACAATTTGTAAGGCTCATTTTTTACATTCCATCTGTGACCATATTTTTAAAAAGTATTTAACTGGCTATAAAGTGCTTTGGGATGCCCTAAGGTGGTGCTCAGTGCTATATAAAAGCAAATCTTTTTCCTTCGTAGAGAAAAATTGTCAGAGATGATTTGTACCACTTAACGAAGGCTAACAGTTGCATCACAATAAGCTGAGTGCAGCAATATTAGTTTTGTACCTGAATACTTGCAATAAGAAAACATCAACTACATCATTATGTCCCTGTTCCAAGTAATTTATGACCCTTCATTTCCACCTCATCCTCCTCCACCCTCTATTCCTTTTCTAATCCGCTATGATACTCATCACACTTTAATGCTCACTGCCCACCTCCAATAATCATAATTTGAGGACTATTACAACTGGTGGAGTATTAACCCTTTGATTTTCACCTGCCATTTGTAGGTACCCCTGCCCATTTGTCTGCCTATTGATTTAAAACACTCTGAAACAAATTCCTCTTTGCAGGTAGACTCTTCATAACCTAAAGAAGTGAGAGTCCCCCTTATTACAGGGGAAGATGAATTAATAATTGGCCCTGGTATGATAATGTCCCAATGTTTAATATGTTACATATAAGACTTAACCTTTCGTGGTAGATTTAAAGTGCTACTGAAGTGCTAGTATAATAAATTCAGATGGGTGTCTCAGCCAAGCTGTTGGAGCAGCATTTGTTGGTTCGTAGCCTAAAGCAATTCAAAGTTCATGGGGAATGGGCATTAGGTTCAAGCTCAAGTTTATTGTCAGAGGCATACATAAAAGCCAGGGCATAAATGCCATTGAAATTAACTTTTTCAGCAGCAGCACAGTGCATCACTGTAACCAAGATTCAAACCATATTTTCAGAATGTAAACTTTCATATTGATTTAACCTGAGAATATATTTTTATTGATATAAGAAGGCAAGATAACAATCTGACATCATTCTCAGATTTATCTGCTCTTCTTGTCCATATTCAAGACTTTCTCTTACGTAAACTTGTCAATAAATTATTCCTAATTCTTCAGTTTATCAGCCTTATAAAAGGTTTTAATAAAATCCCTCCACATGGTTGACTCTTAGTTGGTGCTATAAACTATTAATATAAAACTTGTGTTCTACATCTTCAAAGTTCATGACAGCAGATGTGGGGAATTATTTTTCCACTGTGGAAAACAATTATTCTTCCACTATCACAACTTTGAATTTTACCATAATCTTTATTGTCTTTTTCACTTGAATTAAGATTCTGAATTGTCACTTGAACAAAGCCATTTTCACTATGTGTGATGAAATCTGAAGTTGTGAATGTTCAAATTCTGGTCAAGATGGCACCACGAACAACAATTCCTTAGGTGACATCTTTCAGATAGCAAATCTCCTCCAATATTTCACTTTTTCTACGCCATTTGCTTGTTCTTTTTGTCTTTTTTTTTTGTTATTGAAACTGATGGAGCCTGTGACATACAGTTTGGACCTCAGCTGAAGGATCCAGCATGATGCTGTGTCCAGAGAGCAGCCTTGTGGAGATTAGAGATGGAACGGAGTTGTGCACAAAGGACCCAGATCACGAGCTAACTCGTGGAAAAGACTAGAGACCAGCCACAGGGTCATGAACAACTCCATCTCGAAGCGGCGGAGGAAGATTGAAGCATCGAAGTGAATGCAGAAGGGGCCAGCGATGGCTCCTGATGGAGAACAGCTGGGGAAAGATGGTCAACAGTTAGATCAGTGTGTTTGGACCCAGGTAAGCAGTCACACTTTACAGAAGGACTGAGTTTGCGCTGCTGCTCTCCTTGTATATAGACAAAAAGGTGTCTCCAATATAATGATTTATGTGATTATTGGACTGCATATTGGTTTCCTTCGGAGTTTCAGTGAATTCTTTCTTGTCTCCGAGTGGTGGGTGGGTGATCTGTTAATTTTTTGTATGTAAGAGGGTGGGGTGGATTTTTTGATGCTACTGTCACTGTTCTTTTCTGTGAGTAGGGATTCAGGGACTGTTATTATTGCTGCTTTTTTTCCTGCCGGGGAGAGTGTGGGGGTTTTTGGGGTCTCTGAGTTTTGTTGCTTTACTTTTGCCTGGTGGGGTTTGTGAGTTGATGTCAAATCACCTGTACTTCATGACTATCTGGCAAAGACAAATATCAGAGTTGTATTGTATATGCATACTTTAACAATAAAATGACCCTTTGAACCTTTCAATTCATTTAACTGAAAATTCTGAACACAGAAAGGATTTTAATCTGATCTCAAAGAACTTCTTGAAAACTTAAATCACATAGGTGAAATGTACAGTGATAGTTTTCCATAACGTAATTCAAACAATGTATCATAACTGATGTTGGTATCCTCTGACACTACCTTTCACCAAAAGTAGTGAACACCTTGCACAGGTCAATTTGATTTTACAAGATAGATACAAAATTGAATATTTTGATGGTTTGCTAGTAATTGCAGGACTCTGGGGACATTCATAATGTAGAATACTCCAAGTCTGTTTCACAGCTTAATTGGTGAAACCTACAGCAGGGGAGCTATGTGGCCATAGCTGTTGCAAGGACCAGCTCCTGAAGTCGCAGGGTTGCCTATTGTAGGTGCTCAGGGGAGGAGGCACCAGAGGCAGTGTGGCATGGCTGGTTTGGGGACTGGCCCCTCCCAGTAGTACTGCACTCCATTATTCACTCGTTGAAAGAGAAGCTGAATTATGTTTGTCTTTGGCTTCACTAGTGCTTGATGAGGAACAGTTGCGTGCTTGTTCATGAAGAAATGTGGCTCCAGGGCAGCATCCCATGCACCATCAATCTACAGGCCATGACACCTATGGACTAGGGCAATATTAATTTTTTTTTGTGACTGCGTGTTTTACAGCTATAGTAATTATATATGCTATATGTTCCTTCTGCTGAGTGTGATTGTTGGTATTGCGTTTTGCACTTTGGTCCTGGAGAAACACTATTTTGTTTGGCTGTATTCATGTGTATAGTTGAATGACAATTAAACTTGAACTTGTATATCACTGGATTAATATGTTATAAAAGTTGAACATATGCAGTCAGCTTTTTCCAGCTACAAATTAGTTTTATGAAGGTGAATTGTCTTAATTTTTGTTAGCAAGGTGAAATTATCATTGCTTTTATAAGTGAACAGTTTCCTTCCTGATTACAATCTAAATTGTTTAATGTTATCCTGTTCCAATAATGCTATGGTCATAACCATTGACTCTGAAACAATGGAACATGTTTGCCAGTGGTGTTAGGATGGAGTGAATGAACAATTTATATTTCATTGCATTTACAAAGGCCATTCAATTTATTTTACATGTCATCTCCTTTGAATGGAAGTTCAGTGTAAAAGACATTAAAATTGCTCACTTCTCATTACTGAATTACACAGACAGTTTTTATTCATTCTCCACACATTCCAGATGAAAGGAATCATGAGTAAAAAGTATTATGAAGTTATGTCATTTACCATTTATTTATTGTACCATATTAACTGCTCTACATTAATACCATATAAACGTGCAAAGATGGATATTTATAAGAAAAATTCTCTATTGCATTAGTACTTATGATTTGGTGGGAGGTCAAGGGCAGTGCGGTGGGAAAGCATTGTCCAACTATATAAAATACTTAAACTTATGGAGTAGAGTGATGGACATATGCTGCACCCCATTGAATCCACACTGGCCATCAGTCATTTGGATCATTCCTATATGAGTCCCATTTTATTCTCCGTACTTTCCCATTGATTACCCCAGTGCTTCCAATTTTCTATGCACTAGGGGCAATTTACAGTGGCCAATTAACCCACCAATTCACACATCTTTATGATATGGAAGGAAACAAGAATACCCAGAGGAAATCTACACAGTTGGTCACAGGTCAAGTATATAAGCTCCACACAGATACCTGCAGAGCTCAGGATTGAAACAGCATCACTGGTACTTTGAGGCAGCTGCTCTCCTTGCTGCACCACCTTGTGATCCGAAATAATGGCAGATTACCTTCCCTGAAGGTTATTAGGCAATAAGATGGATTTTATGTGACAATCTTTAGATTTTTGGATGCGGCATTAAACAATCCAGAGACAGTAAAAACTATAAAATGTCAATGCTTAAAAGTTTTTATTTGAATACACACAGCATTTGCAAGGAGAAAATAGAATTGTATAAGGAGATATGGCTGTAAGGTAACCAAGACTGGGAACACAATATTCCAGAGTATACAATGTTCCAAAGTAACAGGCCAAGGGGGGAAAGAAAGTGTGACCACATTGTTAATTGTAGAGGGTATCAGAATGGTATTCAGTCACGATATAGAATAGAAACAGTGGATAGTAATGTGGAATTAAATTAGTTTGAAATTGAAAATAACAAGGAAAAGAAGGTGTGGATAGACTTGTCTATTGGCCCCTAAAGTATAACATTTCATTAAAATAACATGAATGTGAAAGTATCTAGGGCATATTTGAAGAGAAATGCAATTGTCATGAGAAATTCTTATTTACTTGTTGATTGGTTGAACCTATCTGGCAAGGGGACAATAGAAGAAGAATTGGTGGAGTATGTCAGGAATTAGTTCTTAGAGTAGTATTTTTTGAACCTACCCTTGAACGCACTGTTATAAATTGGTCATGAGTAATGAGGGAAGATTAATATGAATTCTTATACTTTAAAGATCCTTGGGGAGGTAGTGACACTGATAATGTAAAGTTACAGTCGCAGTTTGAGAGTGAACACCACAAGACTAAAACCACTGATTGCAACTAAAATAAGGACAATTATGATAGTATGGTGGAGATGTCTAAGGGGGGAAATGGGAAAATAAGTGAAGACAGATCAGTATATGAACCATGTACTGTAGATATTCAAATTGCTGATCTGTAATGCTTGGTGGGAAGTAGCAAGTTCTGGTGGAAGGCTAGGTATTGAAAAACTAGGAAGATTTTAGTATCTAACAACTAAAGACTAAAGAGCTTGCAAGAAGAGAGGAATTTGATTTTGAGATAAAATTTGCATGTAATGGCAAAACAAGCAGCAGGATGTTTTATGCTTATATAACCTGGAAAAAGGTGCTGAGGTAGGTGGGACCTCTCAAGATCAAGGCTGGGGAATCAATAACAGGATGCAAAGAAATGGAAGTTATGTCAAAGCAATATTTTGCATCTGTCTTCACTATGAAGGACACTTGAGAACTAATTTAAAATAAAATGGAGTAACTTGAAAAATCCCTAGCACAAGGGATGAAGTTTTAGAGAAACTCACAGAGTTAAATTTTGATAATTCTCTGAGACATGCTCTTAAGGGCTTTAAAGGAAGTGGTTGTACTGAAATCACAGGCTCACTAGTTCAATTCTTTCAAAACTTGTTTACATTCCTGGAAGGTATCTGAAGATTGTAAAACAGCCAAAAACACAGGAAGACTTAAATTGGGGAACAATAGACCAGCTAGTTTCTCATTTGTTATTGGCAAGATGCTCAAGCCAATAACCAAAGCGCAATGAATTAATCATTTAACAAAGCAGAATTAAACAAGTTTAGTGATGGGAAAATGTTATTTGACAAAGCTGTGCGAATTCTTTTAGGATTCAACAGAGAGCAGAAGCCAAAGATGTAGTGATTAGATTTCCAAAAGGCATTTGATAAAAATGCCACATAAGAGCCTGGTGTATAAATTGAAAGCCTCTTGAAGTGTGTTAACATGAATTGAAAAGTCTTTATCACATAGAAAACAAGGAATAAATGGGTCTCTTTCATGCTTGAGGGATATAACTAGGAAAGTATAGCAGGGATTGGTTCTTGGTCCTCAGTTGTTTATTATTTACATTAGTGACCTCAAGGAAGGAGCAATTGCAAGTTTATCAATGATGTGAATCAGTATGATAGAGCTGAGGATGAGCTCAGTAGATTAGGAGCAGATGCTGTAATATGAATGTAAAGAAGGACAAGCCAATGATCGGGTACAAATGCAGACAGAGCAAAGAATTGAATTGTATCACAGAGGTAAAATTCAGAAGGGTGAAGAATACAGGACTGAAGGTGCTGCATTTAAATGTGCGTAGAATTAGGAATAAGGTGGACAAACTCGTGACGCAACTAGAGGTTGGTCAGTATAACGTTGTGGGCATCATTGAGTTGTGGCTGAAAGAAAGTCATAGTTGGGAGTTTAATATCAAAGAATATATGCTTTGTACTGCAAAGATAGGCAGGAAGGCAAAGGCGGTGGTGTAGCTCTACTGGTAAAAGATGGAATTATATCTTTAGAAAGAGGTGACATCAGGTTAGTGAACATCAAATCTTTGTGGGCAGAGATAAGAAACTTCAGGGGTAAAATTATGGGAATTAACATTATGGGAATCATATATAGGCCTCCAAATAGCAGGCAAAATATAGAGTTGAGATTGCAGAGGGAGCTGGAAAAGGCATGTAATAAGGGTAATGTCACAACTGTAATGGAGGAACTTCAATATGCAAGGGAACTGGGAAAATTAGGTTGGCATCAGATTGCAAGAGAGGGAATTTTTTGAGTGACTTTGCGATGGATTTTTAGAGCAGCTTGTGGTTGAGACTACCGGGTAAAGGCTATCTTAGATTGGGTGTTGTGTAATGACCCAGATTTTATTAGTCAGTTTAACATAAAGGAACCCTTAGAGGCAGTGATTGTAATATGATTGAATTCATACTGCAACCTGAGAATGAGAAGCATAAGTCACATGTATCAGTATCGCAATGGAATAAAGGGAATTACAGAGGCATGAGAGAGGAGCTTGACCAGCTGGATTTGAGGGGATACTGGCAAGGATGACAGAGGTGGCTGAAGTTTCTTGGAATAGTTCACAAGGTGCAGGATAGATACATCCCACAGAAGAAGTTATTTCTCAAATGGTAGGTGCAAACAACAGAGGCTGACAAGGGAAGTTAAGAACTGCATAACAGCCAAGGAAAGGGCATATAAGATAACAAAAGTGAGTGTGAAGTTGGATGATTGGAAAGCTTTTAAAATCCAACAAAAGGCAACTAAAAAATCTATAAGAATGAAAAGTATAAAATATGAGGGCAAACTAGTTGATAATATAAAGAAGAGTACTGTACTAAAAATTTGATTGGTTACTTAAAGAATAAAAGAGAGGTGAGAGATGATATTGGAACACTGGAAAATAATGCTGGTGTGGTAGTAATGGGGAACAAGGAAATGGCAGATGAACTTAGAAGTACTTTGCTTCGGTCTTTACTGTGTGAAGAAACTAGCTGTATGCCAGAGGTCCATGAGTGTCAGGGAGCAGCAGTGAGTGCCATGGCTAATAAAAAGGAAAAAGTGCTAGGCAAACTGAAAGGTCTTCAAGTGGATACATCACCTGGGCCAGATGGATTACATCCCAGAGTTGTGAAAGACATTGCTGAAGAGTTAACGGGGGCATTGGTCGTGATCTTTCAAAAATCACTTGATTCTGGCATGGTCCTGGAGGAGTAGAAAATTGAAAATGTCACTGCACTCTTTAAGAAGGGAGGAAGACAAAAGAGAGGAAATTATAGGCCAGGTAGCCTAACTTCAGTGGCTAGAAAAGTGTAGGAGTCTATTAAGAATGAGTTTACAAGGTACTTGGAGACTAATGATAAATTAAGTCAGTCAGCATGGTTTCCACAAAGGGAAATCTTACCTGGCAAATCTGTTAGAATCCTTCAAGGAAATAACAAGTAGTGTGGATAAAGGAGAGGTAGTAGATGTCAATTATTTAGATTTTCAGAAGGCATTTGATAAGGTACCTCACATGAGGCTGCTTAACAAGATAAAATCCTATGGTATTACAGGAAGTATACTGGCATGGATAGAGAAATGGCTGACAGGGAGGAGGCAGTGAGTGGGAATAAAGGGGACCTTTTCTGGTTGGCTGCCTATGACTAGTGGTGTTCCTCAGGGGTCAATATTGGGACTGCTTCTTTTCACATTCCTTGTCAATGATTTTGATAATGGAATTGCTGGCTTTATTGGCAAAGTTTGTGGATGATACAAAAACAGGTGGATGGATATGTAGTGCTGAAGAAGCAATGCAATTGCAGCAGGACTTAGACTAATTGGAAGAATGGGCAAAAAAGTGGTAGATGGAATAGTGTCGGGAAGTGTATGATTATGCATTTCAGTAAAAAGAACAGTAGTGCAGACAATTATCTAAATGGGGGGAAAAATTCAAACATCAGAGGTGCAGAGGGACGTAGGAGTCCATGTGCAAGACTCCCAGAAGGTTAATTCCCAGGTTGAGTCTGTGGTGAAGAAGGCAAATGCAATGTTGGCATTTATATCAAGGGGAATAAAATATAAAAACAAGGAGATAATGTTGAAGCTTTATAAGACACTAGTCAGACTGCACTTGGAGTATTGTCAACAGTTTTGGGCCCCTTATCTCAGAAAGAATGTATTGTCAATGGAGAGAATCCAGAGGAGGTTCACTAGAATAGTTCCAGGAATGAAGGGGTTAACTTATGAGAAGTGCTTGGCAGCTTTAGGCCTGTATCACTGTGATTTAGAGGAATATGTGAGGATCTTAATGAAACCTAGTGAATGTTGAAAGAACTGGATAAGGTAGATGTGGAGAGGATGTTTCCTGTGGTGGGGGTGTCCAGAACTAGAGAGCATTGTCTCAAATTGAGGGGTGACCTTTAGAACAAAAGTAAGGAATGATGTTTTCAGCCAAAGAACAGTGAATCTCTGGGATGCTCTGCCACAGACTGCAGTGAAGGCCAAGTCCGTGGGTATGTTCAAAGCAGAAGTTGATAGATTACTGATGGTCAGGGCATCAAGGGGTATGGTAAGAGTGCAGGTGTATGGGGTTGAATGGGATCCGGGATCAGCCATGATCACATAACAGAGCGGACTCGATGGGCTGAATGGCCTAATTCTGCTCCCATGTCTTTTGGTCCAATGGACATGAAAGTAGATGGAAAGACACACTGTAATATGTTTAAATGGAGAGGGGTTATGAATGAGTAAAGTTCAAAGGAACATTGATGTTCCTGTCCATGGATCACAATACATTAGCAAGTAGGCCCAACAAATTGTTTTAAAGGCAAACAACACTTCACAAAGGCATTGGAGCTTAAGAATAGGAAGATTTGTTGTAGTGTACAGGGTATGGATGAGGCTATCCCTGGAATGCTGTGCACAGAATTAGCCCTGAAAAAGATTACAGTAGATAGATAGATAGATAGATAGATACTTTATTCATCCCCATGGGGAAATTCAACATTTTTTTCCAATGTCCCATACACTTGTTGTAGCAAAAACTCATTACATACAATACTTAACTCAGTAATAATATGATATGCATCTAAAACACTAACTCAGAAAGCATTAATAATAGCTTTAAAAAAGTTCTTAAGTCCTGGCAGTTGAATTGTAAAGCCTAATGGCATTGGGGAGTATTGACCTCTTCATCCTGTCTGAGGAGCATTGCATCGACAGTAACCTGTCGCTGAAACTGCTTCTCTGTCTCTGGATGGTGCTATGTAGAGGATGTTCAGGGTTTTCCATAATTGACCGTAGCCTACTCAGCGCCCTTCGCTCAGCTACCGATGTTAAACTCTCCAGTACTTTGCCCACGACAGAGCCCGCCTTCCTTACCAGCTTATTAAGACGTGAGGCGTCCTTCTTCTTAATGCTTCCTCCCCAACACGCCACCACAAAGAAGAGGGCGCTCTCAACAACTGACCTATAGAACATCTTCAGCATCTCACTGCAGACATTGAATGACGCCAACCTTCTAAGGAAGTACAGTCGACTCTGTGCCTTCCTGCACAAGGCATCTGTGTTGGCAGTCCAGTCTAGCTTCTCGTCTAACTGTACTCCCAGATACTTGTAGGTCTTAACCTGCTCCACACATTCTCCATTAATGATCACTGGCTCCATATGAGGCCTAGATCTCCTAAAGTCCACCACCATCTCCTTGGTCTTGGTGACATTGAGACGCAGGTAGTTTGAGTTGCACCATATCACAAAGTCCTGTATCAGTTTCCTATACTCCTCCTCCTGTCCATTCCTGACACACCCCACTATGGCCGTGTCATCAGCGAACTTCTGCACATGGCAGGACTCCGAGTTATATTGGAAGTCTGATGTGTACAGGGTGAACAGGACCGGAGAGAGTACGGTTCCCTGTGGCGCTCCTGTGCTGCTGACCACCGTGTCAGACCTACAGTCTCCCAACCGCACATACTGAGGTCTATCTGTCAAGTAGTCCACTATCCAATCCACCATGTGAGAGTCTACTCCCATCTCCGTTAGTTTGTGCTTTAAGATCTTGGGCTGGATGGTGTTAAAGGCACTAGAGAAGTCAAGGAATGTAATCCTCACAGCACAACTGACCCCATCTAGGTGAGAGAGTGATTTGTGCAGCAAATACGTGATAGCATCCTCCACTCCCACCTTCTCCTTATACGCAAACTGAAGCGGATCCCGGGCGTGCCTGGTTTGTGGCCTCAGATTCTGTATTATCAGCCGCTCCATGGTCTTCATCACGTGCGACGTCAAGGCAACAGTAGTATTTGGAGGCATTCCAAAGGAAATTCACAAGGTTCTCTCCAGGGATGAGCGGTTTGGCCTATCAAGTTGACAATTTTTGTCTGAATTCTTTGGAGTTTAGAAGAATGAAGGGTGATCTCATTCAATCATATGCAATCCTGAAATAGTGATAGATAAAAATCGGAATAATCCAGGAACACCTGGCACAGATATGTAGTTGAGACCAGAAGGGATCAGCCATGATTATATTGAACGGCAGGCAAAGCTTGAAGTGCCTGGTTCCTTTTTTCTTGTTCTGCTTGTTCCTATTTCCTTTCAGGTGGATGTCCTTGGATTAATGGGCCAAAGTTTAACCATTATACTAATTAGGATAGAAAACAAGTTCTAAGTAGAGCAGTTCTTAAGTACAGACTGTGATGGTCATTATAACAGGCTACTTTTATAGACCAAAAAAATATTTAAAGTCCATCTATTACATTTGAAAGAAAAGGGGAAATTACCTTCTTGAACAGCTGCAGTCCTTTTAAACAGACAAATCCAGAATTTGGACATTTTTGGCCAAGGAATTTTTTTAAAAATATTTCTAAATCACGATGATGTGTGACTTACAAGTACTATTGCTGGTACTACATTGGTGACTATCTGCTGACCTTGATGATGGAGGGTGTGGGTTTGTGAAATGCTTTGAAAAGACCTTGGAAGGATGGTCTAACAGAAATACTGCAGATGTTGCAAGCTATTGATGACAGTATTAATGAAACTGAAATATGTTCCCACCAAAGAGCTGCTCTTTCTGGAAGAAGCTGAGTCTAATGAAAGTTGTTGAAGCTGCTCTTATCCAGAAAAGTTCTTCACCTCATGATGGAATTTCAAGATGGTGGAACTGTTTCTTGGAATCAGTGGGTGAGTTATTTTTGCCAAATACTCTGATCCTGTTCTTGTAATTATGAGCAATGCACACAAAATGCAGGAGAAACTGTCAGGCCAGGCAGCATCTATGGAAAAGGGTAAACAGTTGACGTTTAGAGCCGAGACGTTTAAACACTAATTCTGATGAAGGCTCTTGGCCCGTAACGTCGATTGTTTACTCTTTTCCGTAGACACCGTCTGGCCAGCTGAGTTCCTACAGAATTTACTGTGTGGTTATTGGATTTCTAGCATCTGCAGACTTCACATTCTTGTAATTATGATTCTGCTCTTGTAATTATGTATATAGTTTGGTAAAGTTTGGTCACTGGCAACTTCTACATGCTGCTGTTGGTGAATTAGGCAAAGGGATATTATTGACCAGGTTGGGAATTTGTCTAACTGGCAGCTTGTAGCAGAACTATGATGTGCTGTTTATTATTTCCCTTAGATCTTGTTCTATGGAGCTGTGAATAGAATTGAATATGCTTTCATCATCAGAAAACATCTCCACCTTAGACTAAATAATTGAGAGTAACAAGGCACTCTTGAAGCAATATTGATAAACATCCAAATAATATCAACAAACCCAGCCATTTTCCTTGTTTTAAATATCAGATGATGTGTTGTAGCTGCATGATGTGGGAGCTGGTGGACCCCACTGGGGTTCCTGATGACCACATCTGTATCAAGGTTTTTGACCTGGAAGCTGAGCTTCAAACATTGCACTACATTAGAGAAGGAGAGCGGTAGTTGGACGCTGTGTTTCAGGAGACAATCGCACCCATTAGATTAACTATTTCAAATTCAATGTGTGGCCAGGGGCAAGAGCATGTGACTGCGAGGGAGACTGGTAGGGGAATCGAAGAGGTAATGCTGGAGGAGGAGTTCAATCCTTAAGCTTCCCTAACAGGTCTGAGTTTATTGCTACCTGTGAGGAAGAGAGTTGGGGTTGCAGGTGAGGGCGGAGCTGCTTGAAAGAATGAGGAACCGAACTGTGGTACCATGATTCAGGGAGCCACTCAAAAGGGTGAGAGAAGAGAAATGTAGTTGTAATTGAGGATAGTATAGCCAGGTGAATAGAATCAATTCTCTGTCACGAGGATAAAGAGTACCAGGATATAAAAGTAAGGATGCAATGTTGAGGCTTCATAAGACAATAACCAGACCACATTTGGAGTATTGTAAGCAGTTTTGGTCCCCATGTCTAAGATAGGATATGCTGGCATTGGAGAGGAGCTGGAAGAGGATCACAAGAGTGACCCTAGAAATGAAAAGCTTAATGTATGAGGAGTATTTGATGACTCTGAAGCTGTATTCATTGGATTTTAGAAGAATGAAGGTGACTTCATTGTCACAGACAACTGTGGAGGCTAAATCTCTAGGTATATTTAAATCGGAGGTTGTTAGGTTCTTAATTCGTTTTGGCATCAAAAGTTATGGTAAAAGGACAGGAGAATGGGGTTGTGAAGGAAAATAAATCGGCTATGATCAACTGGTGGAGCAGACTCAATGGCCTGAATGGTCTAATTTGGCTCCTTTGTCTCATAACCTTATATCACACTAGGCAGTGGAAAGCTTTTCCTCACATTACTATTGCCTTCAATTTTATTAGGGCCCCTAGAAGCCACACTCTCTGAACTGCTACCTTGATGACAAGGGAAATTAGTCCATTCACAAGTCAAGTCCATGTCTTCTCTCCGTGGTTTTACCAAGACTGCCTGAAATGTTGCTAGCAGAATGCACGATATCAATATGCAATTTATTGAAGGGCAAGAGCCACTTAAAAGCAAATTCACTAACATCATCCCTGCCGTTTAGATTTGGTCTGCATTTAATGGCATTTCTGGGTAACTTTCTATGCTGCCATATAGCTGCCTGTGTTGCATTAGACTAAGGGGGTGAGAGGCACCACAAATTCTGGAACACAAGTCTACAGCACTACAGCTGAGGCACTCTTTGGTCCAATAGTGTTGGATTTCTCCAGAGGGCTCCACAATTTCTTGTAATCATAGATGGTGTGATTCAGATTGGCTACAATCAGATTTCTGTGATGATGATAACCTTAGGTGGAAGCAGACAGAGATGATCATTTTGGTACTGCATTAGGACACTTACATTGTACCAAAGAATTTGCCTTTTGAGTACAGAATGGCAGCAAAGAAAAAAGCCCAGATACAGAATGAAATTGAAATACCAATGCTATACAATTGAGACTGTAACTTACATAATCTCCTCCCACTATCATCCTGTGATTTTATTTCTTCTGAGCTGGGGGAAGAAGTAATTAGGCTCCATTTTAAGGCTAACAAGCTTATACTTTGCTTATTAAGGAAAATGAGTAAGACAGGAAACTGGAAAATGGAATGTCCAAAGATATGTTCATAGCATTTAATTTTAGTTGATGTTTAATTGATTGCAAAATGTGTTTTTGTTACAAATCTAATAAATAGGCATGGTGAGTTTGTTTTAGCATTTATCATTAGAAATTCATTCCATGTTTCACATAGCCATGCAATTTCACAGACTGAAGGCTAATAACCTCTATTTTTAATAGCTAATTTGATGCTCTTTTTCCATGGCTTATGTATTTGTATTAAATTGACTGCAATAACATTCGCAGCACTCATTGCAAAGCTAAAAGCAGTATTGTATCACTGTAATCGCTGTGCTCATTGTAAAATATTAAACACAAGCAGAATATGGTTAAAAAAACAGAGGGGCTCTTTAGAAATGGATGTACAATGCTGTAGAGAACTAAGGTCGTCAGATAAATATTTGAAAATTGCAGAAATAATGTATAAAAGGAATCGTGTTGCATCTGTTTTAAAACTATTAAACTCTTCCTGGGCTTTTCTGGGAATGTTCAAATATATTGTATTTACCCCATATAGAGTGTGTGCTAACCATTTTGCTCTTTGTAAGATTATGTTTTGTACATGGAAAAATCATTTTCTATAGAATTCTAATGCTTTGTACAATATATAAATGGATTTAGATAAAGAGAAACCTGTATTGGTGCTTACAGATAATAATTTAAAAATTAACTATTACTAGATTTATGAAATAGCACACTTTCTGTTGAAATGCAACAGTCTGCCTTATTTATGTAGCAGTGTTCACCACCAGCAGTGAATGAGTAACATTCACATATATTGTATTTACTGGATGTTGCGATAGCTGGGGTGCCATCATCCTTGATGGTTTTTGTCATATTTTTATTAAAAGCCACACTTAATATGTGTTCTCATTGGAGTCCATTAGTTACCTGTGATTTTCATTCTCTGCAGACATGGTTGAAGTACTAAATACAGTAAGTGTGTTATAATGGACAACTAGTGGCAAACAGAATCCCAATTGATGTATGCAGGTCCAGGCAGCAGGATCAGTCTAATCTTGAAAGGAGTTTTCGACTTTATAAGATTGACTGAAAAAAAACCTGGAATAAAAATAAGTTATTGCATCATATGACTCACAACATGGAAAAAGGCTATTCAGCCCATCTAGTCCATAGTAACTCAGCACAACTGCATCAACTTCATTCTCTCCATTATCTCTCAGTAGCTATCAACTTCCCAGATTCTCCTGCTCCCTCCCTACATCAGCAGCCATTTAATATATAACTAGCATGACTGTGAGATATGGGAAGAAACAGGGTTACTCATGGGTTACACATTTCCCAACACACAATAAATCCAATATACACATGGCCATGTGGAGAATGTTTAAACTGCATACTGACATTACTGGAAGGCAGGATTAAACCCAGGACCCAGGATCTATGAGGCTGCAGTACTAATCTCTGCTTGTACTGCACAGTGTGTCAGTATCTGTTAACTTCAGTGCAGAATGATTCCCATTTTCAAGATTCTGTTGAAGGTTTTTTTGTTTTCTTCATCCATCCGAATGTTCCTTCGGCTGATACAGCTCCCGTTGTCTGACCTGGATTGTCTGATCATCGGCTGTCTTGAATAGTTTACAGTTACATATGAAGCATTAGCATTTTCACACATAATAGAATCATAGAGCACTATAGCACAGGAACAGGCTCTTCAGCCCATCTAGATCATGCTGAACTGTTAGTCTACCTCATCCCATTGACCAGCAACTGGACCACAGCCCTCTGCATTTTCCCATCCATGTACCTAGCTAAACATCTCTTAAATGTTGCAATCAAACTTGTCTGGATGTATAAGATGATGATGTCATTCTTGTTTGCATCAGTCATTCACATACTGGGGGAAGAGGCTTATTTATCTAATTATTTTAAATGCTGTGAGACAACTTGCCTTAACCATCTCCTTAGGTAGTGCCTTCTAGATTGCAAACAACTTCTTGGTGGAAAAAATTCCTCAGAATTCCTCAAAAATTCCTCCTTTAAATTGCCTACCTGTTGACCTGCCCTTAGATTTTAGGCACATCTGCAATGGGGAAAATAATCTTTATCTACCCCTCATAATTTTGTATACCTCAATGAAGTTCCCATTCAGTCTCCTTCACTTCATAAGGAAAACAAACTCATGCTATTCAGTTTTTCCCATCCGTGGCAACGTCCTTCTAAAACTTTTCCACACCCTTTCCAGTGCAATCACATTCTTATATACAAACAGAACTCTTCTGATTCAGATTAATTTATTTATTGCACGTACATTAAAACATCCAGTGAAATGCATCACTTTCATTAACAACCTACACATCCAAGCAGGTGTCATCATGCCTTCCAGTGCCAAATAGTGCGCCCTCAATTCTCGGCAGGACAACACAGAACATAACAAACCATAACACAGCACAACAAGCAACAAAACAGCAACAGCAAAACAAGCACCTTTCTTCTCTCCCGCCACCCACGCACACAGGCAGTACTCCAACTTCCGGAAAGGTCTCTGGGTTCCCAGTCCCCAGGCTTCGGACACTGGGCTAAAAACTTCCAGATTTCCAATTGACCATCTGGTTTCAAATCCTGAAACTGCTGATGACAGGACCCCAAACTCCAGGCTCAAACATCACGTGCACCAACTCACCCACTCTTATGCCTCCTCCTCACACAGACATCAGATCTCAGGACCCAACGACCTTTGTCAGCCCAAAAACATGGATTTATTTACCGTAGTCTTTCATCCACATTACTGGCCTTTGAGCATGGAGCAGAGACCTGGATGTCCTTCGTCATCCATCCATGTCACTGGGTTTTAATGTGGAGACTCCTGATGTTCTTTGTCCCTTGTCCACATTGCTGACTGTGAGGGCAGAACAGAATCCTGGACTTCAGATGTCTTTTGTCACCAGTCCACATCACTGACCTTTGAACGTAGAGCATGGAGCAGAGGCCTAAGCTCTGGTCTGACCTCTAACTCTCCATATCCCTGTCCCTAAACCCCACTCTGACCTCTAACTCCCCCACATCACATTTCCAAAGCTCTAACTGCCCTCTCTGTCCCTAAATTCTCAAAACTACACCTGTGGCTCAACTAATACGCTGCAAAGTTGTACCATAACCTCCCTGATTGTCGATGTTGTATGCTCAGGCAAATGAAGGCTAGTATCCAAAATGCCTTCCTTACCTCAAAGTAATATTAGCACAAGTCCCTGAGTGGCTGGGCCTGGCAATTAACAGGTTGACACAAAAGTGCAAAGTGTATGAATTTATCAGGATTAAATTCCAATTTGCATAGCTCCACCAATCTTACCAGCTGATCAAATATCTTCTGGTAAATTTAGACCATCCTCCTCATCATCAATAATACTACCAACTTCTGAGTTATTTGTAAATATAGTAATCATACCTGCTCCATTCATATTCAAATCATTAACATGTGTATCAAACAGTAAGGGTCCCTGACCTCAGTGACTACAGGTCACAGGCTTCCACTATCACCGTCTGCCTTTTAATATCGAGCCAAAGGTGGATCCAATTTGCTAACTTCTCCTGGATCCATTGGCAGTAACAGTTTTCATCAATTTCACATGCGTAATGTTAGACTGAAGACAGCATATACTGAAACAACCAAATTGCCCACAACAAAGCACCTGTTATCTCCGGAAGATTCAGTCAAGTCAGCCTCATCGGAGTACCCTAAGAATGCCACATTGACTACCTTTGATTAATCTCTGCCTTTCAAGTGTAAATTGCTCCAGCTTCTAAGTATAATTAGGTATATCTTTACTTTACCGTGCTGGGAATTTGCAATCTTCAGTGAAGCAATAATAATCACCTCTAGTTCCAAAGAAAGTTATTCATAACTTTAGTGGTGTCCATTTGCGAATTTAACATTTGATATTGGAAATAGAGATACAGTGTCTGTTTAAAGGGGATTCCTACTCTTTTACAATAACGTGATTCTTTGGCATTAACAATATCAGAGGATCTGTTCTGGGACCGGCACATATGTATTATCATAAAGAAGAGACAACAACACCTCTACTTTCTTAGAACGTTTCATAGATTTAGCATGTCACCAAAAACTTAGATCAACTTTTTAGAAGCGAAGAGTAGGCTAACAGGTTGCATCATAATCTGGTATAGAAACCTTACTGCTCAGGAATGGAAAACGCTACATGATCAGCACAAAATTGCAGGCTGAAGGGCCTGTAATGTGTTGTAGGTTTCTATGATCTATGTTCAGTCCATCACAGGCAAAGCCCTGCCCAGCATTGTGTATATTTACCTGGATTGTTACCACAAGAAGGCAGCAACTATCAAAAACTACCAGCATCCAGGCCATGATACCTTCAGGTATCCTGATACCTTCAGGTAGGAGGTACAGAAGCCTTAGATCCCACACTACCAGGTTCAGTAACTTTTATTACCTACAGCCATCAGACTCTTGAACTGATGTGGAAAACTTTATTCACCACTACTTTGAATTTATTGTATAACCTATGCAGTATATGATAACAAATTTACTTTGGACTCTGAACTTTGGTCAACATCATAACAGATTTCACAGTATATTATAATTACACTAGGATGGAGTCCTTTAATCCAAGAACATCAGTACTCAACAGTATCTCAGAAATTTCAATTCAAGCAATTTAACTAATCTGGAATTAATGGCTAATCTCAGTAAAACAGTAACCATTGAGATAGCAGATTAAAAATCAATTTTGGTTAATAATTTCCTTCAGAGCAAGAAGCTGTTGTCATTTTTAAACTAACATTTTAAATACTTTACATCATCTGTAAAATTCATGAAATTTGGGTAGTTGCTAAAATATCATGTGGTTTTTAATAACATTCATGAGTTTCTAATAACATAAAAATGTATAACATTCATTACTCCAAAATCAAATTTTACTTAAAAAGATCAATGTACAGCATAGGAGCAGGTCATTTGGCTTTCCATACTTATTCCAATTATCACACCCATCTTTTTTAATCCCAGTTGCCTGCATTAAGTCCATACTCTTCGTGTTATTGTTCATGTTTCCACATTTCAGATACCAGCTACTTTGTATGAAAGATTTCAAGTCAAGTCAAGTCAAGTCACTTTTTTATTGTAATTTCGACCATAACCGCTGGTACAGTGCACAGTAAAAACGAGACCATAGACCATGGTGCTACATGAAACAATACAAAAACTACACTGAACTACGTAAACCAACACAAAAAGCTACACTAGACTACAGACCTACCCAGGACTGCATAAAGTGCGCAAAACAGCGCAGGCATTACAATGAATAATAAACAAGACAATAGGCACAGTAGAGGGCAGTAAGTTGGTGTCAGTCCAGACTCTGGATATTGAGGAGTCTGATGGCTTGGGGAAGAAACTGTTACACAGTCTGGTCGTGAGAGCCTGAATGCTTTGGTGCCTTTTCCCAGATGGCAGGAGGGAGAAGTGTTTGTATGAGGGGTGCATGGGGTCCTTCAAAATGCTGTTTGCTTTGCGGATGCAGCGTGTGGTGTAAATGTCTGTAATGGAGGGAAGAGATACACCAATGATCTTCTCAGCTGACCTCACTATCCTCTGCAGGGTCTTGCGATCCAAGGTGGTGCAATTTTGGAACCAGGCAGTGATGTAGCTGCTCAGGATGCTCTCAATACAACCTCTGTAGAATGTGGTGAGGATAGGGGGGTGGGAGATGGACTTTCCTCAGCCTTTGCAGAAAGTAGAGATGCTGCTGGGCTTTCTTTGCTATGGAGCTGGTGTTGAAGGACGAGGTGAGATTCTCTGCCAGGTGAACACCAAGAAATTTGATGCTCTTAATAATGTTTACTGAGGAGCCGTCAATGTTTGGCGGAGAGTGGTTGCTCCGTGCCCTCCTGAAGTCAACAACCGTCTCTTGTGTGTTGTTCACATTCAGAGACAGGTTGTTGGCTCTGCGCTGCACCTCCCACTTCCCAATCCCATTTAAACCTCCCTCCCGCTCACCTTAACCTTTGCGCTCTAATGGAAGATGACACCCCTATCACCCTATCATGGGAAACAGATGTTGGCTGTCTCCCCCATCTATACCTCTCATTATTTCAATGCCTCTATTATTTTACCTCTCCACCTCCTTCACGCCAGGTAAAACAAGTCAAACATATCTAATTTAACTTTAGAACTACCTAATCTGTCTCACCAATGTGATGCCTCTTAGCTATCTCTTCAGTTTAGGAATGGTTAAGTACGTTTGATAGGTGCTGACATTGTCAGCAATGCCCACAGGCTCTGATTGAGTAGATAAAATTAACAACTGGCAAGGCAGCCAATCATTTTTAGAAATTTGCACAGTGAGTAACTTAGAAAATGAAAAGCACAATTTTTGAACTGAATTTGTCAATACTTTACTATGTGTCTAAGACTTACCAGAGATAAAAATAGAAGTTCAATCAACATGAACAATTTTTAAAAAATTCTACAATTCTATTGCAGGTGCTCATTAGATATCAATGTATTGTACGGCTTTAAGAACTTTTGCACCTCATGCAGAGAGTAGTTACAGTTTATTTGATCACCAGACTAGTTCATAAATATTTTAAATTTAAGTCAGAAGTCTGATTTATGAAATTGCATTAGAGAATGCAATTATTGAAAGCAGCGTAAACATTCACATTTAAATGCATAAATGCAAACTTAAAAAGTCGCTGTGATTTGTTGAATTCTGTAAGCTTCACCATTGCAAAGTTTACGTCAGTGTTTACAGCACTTGTCCTCTGCCAACTTTTTAAATGATCCTTAATTAGATCCTTAATCCTTAATTTAATCAAATTTCTTTTTCAAAATATGTGAAGTGAACTTAGTTGATAGCAAATAGTTCACATTCTTACATCAAGGCATAAGATACCTTGGAACAGAAAGTCATAGAGATCAAACATAAAAGAGTATTGTGAGGAGACTTTGTCATGGAAGCAGATTTCCTTTGCTTGTTATCGTTAATAGATTTGTGAAGGAGGTGCTTACAGTCTTTGGAACAGTAAATACAAATCTGCTTCTCACAGGTGTGATTTGACTTTGGTCCCATTTATATGAAGCTTACTTCTGCTGTGGTCTTCAGTTTAATAGTCTTACAACTCAATTGTCAAAACAATTCCAGGTTCAGGATCCAATATGTTGAATTTGATGAAGATAATACTGAAAATTGAATTTTCCAATCGATATCAATTAAGTGACAGCACATTTTCTAAATTCCATCTAGAGATGCAAAATACATGCTATCAAAATTCTAGTGAACAGAATGCATAAATAATCATGTAAAGGATATATTTTGAAATAGCTGTAGGTAAATCTGAAAAAAACTGAACTTTAATCCTTTGTATTTTCTGTATATAAGGCTTTATGGTTTTCATTCCACTATTAAAACTTCCCTAAACTGTTCAGATTTTGTTATCTGACTTGCAACTTAGATATCTACTTTAAGGGTTATTTGGAGCAGTAAGTTATATTTTCAAGGCAAGAAACTGAAATCAGTCCTCAGATAATTAAAGCATAATTTGGTCAGATGTGTATCATTTCCTTAAACATCCAATTGTAATCATAGCCCGTTGAGTTAAATGAGCAAAAACAATAAAATTGTCAATAACAAGCTGCATAATATCACATCATGTCAACTTTGCCAAAGGACACAGTGTTGTTTCCATTGCCACATCCATTTAACACTAAAATAATTTTGAATTTGGCTGCTTTTATGATCCAACATTTAAGCTTCATTTTAAAACAGCTATGAATATGAAAAGCCTTAGATTACATAATCCTCATTACATTGCTGTTTCATTGGGCTAATATCTAATTTTAATTGGTCTAATTACTGCCAGAACAGACAGCTGTTCTTAGGTAGAATGCATTGGTTTTATTAAAAAAAAACTAGTTACAATTTTCACCTTCCTTTCTGAATGGTTAATCAGGTGAACTGGTTGTCTGTCCAACACAGAACCTAACTATTTCACGTCCAAAAGAATAGGAATTTCAACAATAGGTGGAAAATCTGCTCCACCAAGCCAGAAGCAAAAGCAGAACATGTTGGAACATGCAGCAGCCTCTTCAGAGAGTGAAATAGATCATTCATTGGAAATGGAAGTTAAAAGCCGAGCAAGTTTTTAGATATCCAAAGATTTTGGTGTTGGAAGAGAGGGGAGGAAAAAACACAAAAGAAGGTTTGTGATAGGGAGAAAGACAGGAGAATTAAAACTCAGCTGAGACGATGATACAAAGCAGAAGAGATGTGCTATGGAGATAAGAACAAGAAGTCTAATTGTGAAATCATTATATGGAGTTGTTAAACAATGTTGAGTTCAGAAAGACATATTGTGGCTAGAAAGAACATAGAGTGATGTTCTTTGAGTTTGCATTATGCTTCATTCAAATGGCTGAGGTCTAAAAGAATAGAGAGGTGATGGTGGTGGGGGGGGGGGGGGCGGGGTGAGGGATTCGGGTGGAGAATTTAAGCAACGTAGTACCATACCGCACTTGATCTCACTGATTTAGAGGAGGTAGCTTTGTGAGCAGTGTAGCCTGAAAGAAGTGCAAGTTAATCAGTGGATCACATGAAAAGTGTACTTGGGGCTCTGAACAAAGTGAAGAGTTAAAAGAGCCGTGTTACATCTATCACACAGGATTTTGATGGGGAGAAAACAAAAACAGGGTGAGGAGTAAGAAAGAGAGCAGGAGAAGTGGTGATCTCATCAGAATGTGGAAAGAGGAGAAGAGGAAGAGATTTTGAGCCAGTGTCATATTGCAGATTGCTGGAAACAATAAGTTGTTTGATCATGGAAGATATTGGTATTGTTTTTTTGTTGTTGTCTTAAACACTGAGCTAGAGTGAAAAACTATTGTTTCTGTGCCATGCAGGCAGATTATACCATGCATAAGTATACTGATGTAGTTAAAAGAAAAGGGAATATAGAATTTAGTGTAGCCCCTACAGAGAAAGTGAAGTGCAGGACTGCTGGGATGAAAAGCAAAGTCAGTGTCTCAACATGAAACATCAACTGTCCCTTTGCCTCAGCAGATGCCGCCTGATCTGCTGAGTTCCTCCAGCAGTTTGATTCCTGCTCCAGATTACAGCATCTGCAGTCTCTTGTCTCCATGGTAAATAGGTATCCTTGACAGAGGGAAAAGGTAAACACACGAGAAGCACAGATACAGAAACTGAACTGCCAGAGTAGATGTGACAGTTTTGAAGATGAAGGGAACGAGAACAAAATTCCATAAGGAGTTGAATGGGAGAAGTCTCAGATAAGACAATGTGAGAATCAATGAGCTCTATAAATTGAATAATGTAGTGCCAGTTTACCACATGTTGCATGCTCTAATTATGAAAAAATAAACTTTAAAAATTATGAAGTTACAGAAGGTTCCATGATTTTCTCTATGGGTCCTCTGCATAATATATGGTGAGGAGCCCTTTCCTTGCCAGTTCCACATCAGGACCAGCTGAAGAGCTTCAGTAAACAGGGTGGTAATTTAGCAAATTTTTCATTTCAAAAGAAGAAATAAGGCAGATTATACATTGACACTATTGGCAGATTGAGCAGGTCTGAATCTCCAAATCTTAGTGCTGAAGGCAAAGTCAGCAAAGTGGAATTAAATTAATATTTACAATTAATAGTCCATCTGGCTACTATAAATTGTTGCTTACAAAGTATCAACTGAAGAGTGGAACAGCTTCAAGATGAAATATTCAATAGACCTTCTTGAGGACCTGCTAACATTAGAAATATTATCTCCTCACAATCACATCTATTTTGCTGAAGGAACTTATGCCAAAATCTCCCTGTTGACCCAGTGTAGACAGTGATACTATTTAGATCAATTTCCAACATTACTTTTCTTGAATCTGCACTAAATACATATTTTTTCTTATTTTTGCTTTTCCCTCCTAATTACTTGCATATTCTGCCATTCTATTGCTTGATAGTTGGGAAAGTTAGTAGAACAAATGTTACAATATCTTATCATTCAGGGTGGATGAATAATAAACAGAAACAGGAATGCACTTCACCTCTTGACCTGAACTGTACTTGCTGTCTAGGACAGATCTTTGAACTATACTAAAAAAGCCAATTGCCTCAAAATCATCTTGAGGATGATGATATCTGAATATTTGAGCCAGATTTTGAAGGCTATGGTAATTTAATTTCTCCTGGTCATGAATGAAGTTGATCCATCATTTTCCACTGTGTGAATGAATATCATCTGATAGAACATATAGTTTTGGGTATTAATCTCAGTCCTCTTCATTAAAACGTTCTTTACCACCACAAGTTTGCAGGTGCCTTTCCTGGCTGTGATTTTGCATGTATGGCAAGATCTTCAATTTAAGAAGACTGAAGGCAAAGATAAAATTACAGGAAGTAATCATTTGTGATCTTTGGTGTACCAATAACTGTTACTTGACTATCATGACTGTGTCTGACATGTTTGAGTGGATCTTTGCTCTTCAGCTTGTGACAACTTTGGCCTCACAACCAACACCAAGAGATGATCAACTGAGCACAAGCAAAAAGTGGCTGTTCAGCTCCATCAGCTGTGTACAAGCTCATTGAGAGAGTTGTCACATAAGAACGACTTTCAGTAGGCTACACCTGAGTATGTGGAAGTAAACACGTGAAAGAAGTAAACTGAAAGTCTACCAAACTATTGTATCATCAGCCATGATATTTACTGATGCTATGATGTAAAACCAATCCATTTTATAGAGTTTGTCTGAGGAAACAGTGGCAGAGGAGATCCTGAGGTTCTTACTTGGTCTGTTATTCCCAGTTCTGTTCTCTGCTGTTGAAATTGAAGATGAAATTGATAGAACATATCTGTGAGAAGTGATAAAGTACTGCCAGGAAGGCAAGAAGGCACATTTCATCAACACCATTCTTGAAACATTGAACTAAAGGGTGTGGGTGATGTTGCTTAACTTTCATCCAGACTGGTGATACAGAAGTTGAAGTGTGAGCAGATTCAGCCTTTCAGCACCATTCTTTATAACAAAGTAATTCAGGATTCATTCACAGGCAACCCAATACACAAATGAACTTGAGCAGCAATCTGTGCTTGCTGAAACCAAACTAACCAAAGAACTGATAGTCAACTTTGAATTAGAAGAATGAACGTGCACAGTTTGGTGTGGTTTAGATTTTTTTTTAAACGGGTAATCTAAATTTTAATCGGTGTATTGATGCAAACCCAATTACTTTTTTTGCCATTGACATTCTGAATTGTTCACATGTTTTGCCTGATGAAGTTGGATGCACTTGCATGCATTTTTCTTTCAGAACCAGCAAAATGCGAAGATTTCCATAATCTTAGATAAATCATAAACAAGAGAAGATCTACAGCTGCTGGAAATCCAAAGCAACATACACAAAATGCTGCAGCAATTCAGCAGGCAGCATCAATGAAAATGAATAAACGGTCTGCGTAGTGGGCCTTCAGGTCTGGAGAGGAAGGGGGAAGACTCCAGAATAAAAAAATTGGGGGGAGGGGAAGGAGGATTTTTGGAGGTTGATAGGTGAAGCCAGGTGTGTGAAAAGATAAAGGAATGGAGAGGAAGGAATCTAATAGGAGAGGAGAATAGACCATAAAAGAAAGAGAAGGAGAAGAGGATCTAACGGGAAGTGATAGGCAGGAGAGAAAAGGTATGAGGCCAGAGTGGGGAATAGAAGAAGAGTGGGGGGAGGGAGTTTTTTACTGGAAGAAGAAATAGATACTCATGCCATCTGGTTGCAGGCTACCCTGATGGAATATAAACTGTTGTTCCACCACCCTGAGGGTGGCCAAGACTCCGTTGTAGATTGGGAACTGCTTTGTCAAACACCTCTGCTCCACCCACCAGTGGCAAAATATTTTAATTCTGATCCCCATTTCCATTCCGACATGCCAGTCCATGGCCTCCTCTTGTGCCAAGATGAGGCAACCTTCAGGGTGGAGGAGGAATACAATATGTTCTGTCTGGGTAGCCTCCAACCTGATGACATGAATATCGATTTCACTTTCTGGTAAAAACGTTTTTTCCCTCGCCCTCCTCTCTTCTTCTATTCCCCACTCTGGCCTCTTAGCTCTTCTCACCTGCCTATCACTTCCTCTTGGGTCTCCTCTCCTTCCGTTTCTCCTATGGTCAACTCTCTGCTATCAGATTCCTTCCTCACCAACACACGCAAAATGCTGGAGGAACTCAGCAGGTCAGGCAGCATCTATGGGAAACAGTAAACAGTTGACTGTCCCAATGAAGGGTCTTAGCCCAAAATGTTGACTGCTTATCCCTTGCCATCATTGCTGCCTGACCAGCTGAGTTCCTCCAGCATTTTGTGTGTGTTAGCTTAGAGAAATCTTTACTCTTTTAACTATCTCAGCAGACTGCTGCAATTTTTCTTTACGTGTTTCAGCATGCACATTGATAACTTAAGTGTACTTACTATTTCAACAAGCAAGGCACATATCTGATTATTCTTTGATCATGATATGTGTGTCCCAGCAAATTAGAGAAACCTGAAAAATGTTAAAAGTTTCTTCCCAGGGAACCAGCCCCTAGAGGTTGGTTTTTGCAGAAGAAAATCCAGTCCCTTTTTCCAACGATAGAATGGAATCACTTAGCACATCACCAGGTGAGCTTTTTGACAAGGCATGCTAATGCTTTTTGTCTGCATCCCTTAAGAATAAGCTGTATTCTAGATATTATTAATTGTTCAACTTGAGTTTAAGAGCAAAGGTGGACACCATTTAAAGTGCAGTGTGAGGTACAAAGTTAGTTTAAATATATACTTCATCTTCACAGGGAATAAATAAACTATGAGGGCTTTTGCATGAGGTTTATAGAAATAGTGAACCTGTTTTCTTGACTTAAGTTATTGAACATTACATGTGTACACGGCCAAAGGTCAAAGCAGATCAAAGGACAGTGCTACATACGGGGTTTTGCTGGAAAGTGTTGATCAGCTTATGTGAGTGAAGTCTTAGATATATTTGAACACAGTTCTATTTTGAAGGCATTATCAGCAGAAGTGCACTTATAAAGCTAATAAAATTTTTAGTAGCTATTTTACAAAACAAGCCATTAGTTAAAATTTGCATAGACTTTTGATACTTCTTGTTGGTTTTCAGCTTAGATTCATTCAATTTTAATAAATACTTTCAACACATTCCCAAAAGATAATGTCAACACATCTACTTAAACATAAATCAAGACAGTTCATGAAAATATTGTTTTGAATTTAAAATAGGATCAACAATGCTCCCATAATAACAAAGAAGCAAAATTAAATGATTCCTGAGGGGAGATATTTGTTACAAGTCCATGCATCCATTTCCTGAGCGACAGTAATGCAGTTTAATAGGGTGGATTTTGGAATTCCAGAGAGGAGCCCTGTTGGTGAAATGCGAGTGAGCTCTAGTTAGGAACAGTAGATTGGACAATAGCTTCAGTTTCTTTCATCTGGCCAACTACCCAAAGGTGTAA
Source organism: Hemitrygon akajei (assembly GCF_048418815.1). Lineage (NCBI taxonomy): Eukaryota > Metazoa > Chordata > Chondrichthyes > Myliobatiformes > Dasyatidae > Hemitrygon > Hemitrygon akajei. The sequence continues at coordinate 34,659,093 of NC_133134.1, read as the reverse complement.
AGTGGAAGCCGACAGGTGGCGGGTGGTTGACAACTGAAGGCTGGGCAACCAGATTATACCTGCCAGTAATTAGGCAATTAAATATGTGGCAAGGCCCAAGGGCGAGTTGGGGAGTGATGGTTGGAAAGAGCACACAGTTACAGGGAAAGCAGGAGCACAAAGGAATATTTGGGTTCCACGGAACGAAGCTGAATGCTGTTCAAAAATGACCACTTCTTCCTGAAGGCAATATTTCACAGAGCAAGATGACTACAAAGGAGAGTCCATTTTTAAGATGTACCGTAATGGTTTTACGCTTCTCCCCGAAATTTGCGTGTGTACCTATTATACCTCCTAAAGGTTGGAATCTGAGATGAGAAAATTAAAAAAATAACAGCTCTGAATTACCATGGGGCTGATAGAATTGATAATTTTGCATTTAAAAAGTTGTTCAATTATGTAAAACAATACAGGTACAGACTAGGTCATTAGATGCTGCTCTGAGTTCAAATGTCAATAAAGATGTGTTATTACTGTAATTTCTTAAAACGTAAGATTTTTGGAAGCTAAGTTTGGTCCCATAATACCATAATTCATCAATATTTAATTTACAGAGAGCATTTTCTTGATACAGAAATTGATCAATTGTTGTTTTGCATTAGGTACATCATTCGGAATAAATGAAATATTTGGTAGTACTCCTGTTTACAGGCAGCTAATTCAGTATAACGTGATAAAGTGTTATTTTTATTTTTGCATTGTCACCATCCAAGTTTATTTCTTCTAATAATTGCAAATTAAATTATGTTTTCTCACTTGTGTTTTAAAAATTTAGCTGCTGAAATAGTGGTGTTGCCAAGCAATAAATCTATGAACAATAGCATGAAATATTTGAACAATTAATGGCTTCTTGATTTTAAAATAGGCAAGATGTTTTAATTTCCACTGTCAGCATCATTTTAATGTGATATTAGTGAACATCTTAATTTAACATTCCTTTGCCACATCAGCAAAGGTATTCATTTCTGAAATAAATTAATACCTCCAGTTAAAACAAAACAAGGAATAATAAAAGTACATTTGTAGTTATTTAAAGTACAAATATATTGACAATGGCAGTCATTGCTAATATATTGGTTGTTCTTTTTAAGTAGTGTCTCCTTGCAGTAACAAAGAAACTTCATAAAAAATGTCTTTGAAAAACTGCAATTGATTATAAGATCAATAGAATGATAAAATTATTACTGTTTACATTCCATTTTTTTTATTATATAGCTGCTATTTTGCAATAATCAAAGTGAACTATTTATATCGTTCACTTTATTATCTTGCAATGAAATGCAACCATATCTTTCATGTTTAAATTTCATATAACAACATTAACATTCTCAAATATAAGGGTATTTTAATTTAACACATGCAACTAGATAGCATCAAGCCGTTTACTAAGCAGAAACAGTTAGAAGATTGTATAGTTAGTTGCATACATTTGAGTTTCACATTTTTTTCCAAATGTGTTTCTGTTTTGTCTCTCCGAGAGTCTCACTTTTGATTGTTTCATTGGTAAAACGAACATCTTATGGTGAGCCATAGATTTTCGTTTTACACAAATCTTGCCTCAGAGATTAGTGAACTCACCATTTTATAGGGTGAGATGCCTTTGGCCTGTTCTTTGTCACATGAGTGATACAGTTATTGTCATCCCATGTGCTATAATAAGCCATTTAATGCTTGGAGATGGAGCTCAGTTGAATACTCACAAATTTCACATGTACTAATAGTGGCATGCAGCCAAATAATTCTCTAAATTGGTTGGTTAAAAAAGAAGGGTATGTACAATCCAAATGCACACATTATCCACCATTTTGAGCAAGAAGACAAAGTTTTGCTTTACTCAAATCTGCTACAAACTTGGTTATTTGCATATCAGTATAATTGCTTTGGGCTCTTTTTGCCTCTGAAATCAACTCTGGCCTGCTTGCAGAAATCTAACCCTGAACATTATATACAGAAGTAAAGGTAAGCATCCCAAATAATCATCTTTTAATACTTCCTGCAGTCCCAAAGTCTACTTCTTCAACTACCACAAAGCCTAAGATTGTTTCACAGCTAAAATTCTCACCTGCCAAGCAGAATGATCCCGCCCCCACCCCATCAGGAAAGATGTTATTCCAGAAGAGTAAGAAATCCTATGCAGCGATCTATATTTTAGCCTAAAAGAAATAATTTAAAATTTACTATGCTGTGGATGTCTATATGGTAGTTGTATTATATACTATGATGTCTATATAAGATGACTAGAGAGCAATATGTTACATACTTGAGTTGAGATGCTTTCAGTATTGAGTTGGAGTTTATTGCTAAGCAAGGAGGAGTGTATTTAATATTTCAGAAATACTTGAGTAATATCGTAAATATATTGTTTGATTAAATATTCTTCGATCATTTACATAATTTAGATGGGTTATACATGAATGACATGTGTCATTATGTCAAGTTATATGTGAGTGCTTCACTAAAAGAAAAACTAAGTCAACAATCATTCAGCTTCTGTCTTTTTCTTTCAAAGAGTTTCAAAGTTACAAAACATAACAGAGACAGTACATCAACTTTCCTACTAAACCATCCTACTAGGGTGGAAGAGGAAAACCCATATAGAGAGCAAGAGACAGAAAGATACAGGAGCAACCAATAAGGAAGTGGGAGAATTTGGGAGCTGTGTGAGTTTGGGATATCTCTTGCTATTTAAAATGGGGTTAGTCCAACAACTAGGAAAATGAGCTTATCATGGAGCTAAAAGAGTTCTGAGACAGACCAGCAGAGTGGCAGGAAGATTAGAAGTATTAAGTCCCTAAAATGACTCAGTAGAAGCAATCAGCATTAGCAGATTAGGCTTGTCAATGAGAGATACATAAAATAAAATCCTTTTTTTTGTATAGATAGGAAAGGAGCTGATAATGAAGTAGGTTTCTTTCCTTGTGCAAATCATGGAGAAATCAAGTTAGCTTTAAATAGCACTGAAGCAGAGGCATTGCAGGACATAGAATACATGCCCTATGCCACATATAGTGCCAGGAAGGTTGTCCCATATACCAATGTGTGGTGTGTTGTATCAGCGGAAAGAGTTTGTTTCACATGATAGAGCTCATGATAGGGAATCCATTTAATATCTCCAAGTCTTGTCAATTTTCTGTCGTGCAGGCAACCAAAAACCTGACATTCTTGCATGAATTTCAATGCACAAGATTTTTTTTTCTAATGAGGAAGTGAATTTAAACAAATGCACAATTCCGCAGTCCTGTGGCAGATAGATTCATGCTATAGGAAGTATAATCCCAATTTTGCTGGAAGGCAAAGTTTACATTCTCGTTCAAGGTGCAATGACACTTAGAAGCAACAACTTGCAGACTGTGTGTGAAGCAATTCAAGTGGATGTGGACCTGTTTATGAGACCGGCATAAAAGTAGAACCAAGTTCATTCCCTGCTCTGCCGCACAATCTTTTTATTAAATTTTGCTGTATCCTGAAAACTGTAACTGGTTTTAATTTTAGTATGAAAATGTGCATGAAATTCTCATGTGGCTCGTGGCAGAGATTGCACTGAGTATCCCCTACCCCCTGAGCACAGATTACACTGAACCCTGCTGCCGTGCCATTTATCAGCCTGCTTTTAGATGTCACTGTGTGGTCCACTACGGCAACACATAATTTATCATTTAACAATTTCATTGTATGCTCCAATCTAACAACAAAATATCAATTTTATCTGCAATGAGCATTCTGACACATAAATGAGCTTGCCATCATTTTCCAAATTGCCACATGTGTGTGCAACACAAGATACAATTCACACTAATTAATCACATTTATTGGTTCAGAACAAGCAATAATAGAGCCACTGGCTGGAAAAGTCACACACACACACACACACACACACACGCGCACGCTTATACACAAATTGTTCTTGATTCCTCGCATTAAAACAAAAAGAGAGAAAAACCATTAGCAGCATCAAAGAGCAACTACACTCTGAATGATGTCCTATTGTGTTTATGTCTCCCAGCAGTAAGACAAAGGGACAAAATCATTAGTGGCATTAAAGAATAGTTAAGCTTTGAGTGGTGATATGTGTTCAGTAATTGAACTTTGTTAGAAAGTAGACCCGGCCTTCTCTCAGATAGCTGCGGGTTGTGTTAATAACTTAACAGAAGGAAATGTAGTACAGTCTCAAAGTGCTCCACTTCCCCAACCTGATATTCCAAAAACATGCACTTTCATAGAAACATGCACAAAATGCTGGTGGAACACAGCAAGTGAGGCAACATCGATGGAGGAGAATAAACATCAACATTTTGGGACAAGACCTTTCATCAGAACCAGAAAGGAAGGGGGAAGAAGTTAAAATCTGAACCCCTTTCATTTTCATTCCTTTTGAATAGTATCAGCCCAAAATGCCAACTGTTTATTCCTATCCACAGATGCTGCCTGACTTGCAGATCTCCTCCAGAATTTTGTGTGTGTTTTACTCAAGATTTCCTGCATCTGCAGAATTTTGCGTGGTCACATTTTTTATGGCTCTTCTAGTAGTCGAAAGTAATTTCATGGCTCCTGTTACCAAACAAGCTCTGATACAAAACCATGCCAAGAGATGAGGACAGGTGGCAATGTGATCAATGGAAGTGGTAAATTTTACAGAGCATTTTAACTGAGTGGTATACTGGTGGTAGTTTAAATTCCAGTAGTAAGGAAGTGGCAGCTGAAAGGACAATTGCAAATGGTGGAGTGATTACTCAGAGTAACCGAAAGGCTAGAATTAGAAGAATGCGGAGATCTCAACCTCACAGAAAAGGCCACATCATGAACCATATTATTTATGGGACTATGCTTCAAGTTAAATTACTTTTTTCATTAATTTATGAAAATTACATTATAAATTACAAAGGTTTAATTGCTTCCAGGCAGCCAGATATGTGATTGCATTAATTTGTGAAATGTAAATCTAAAAATGACACATTTTAGGATATATTTGAAAATGTCATGGATCCCATTTACTTTGCTTCTGATATCTTCTCTACTTTTAGTTCTACAATTGCATTTACAGTTTCCTACCTTCCAACCAACACTATAAAGATAGGATACAGACAAATGTACTTGCTATCTAAAGAGTGACTCAAGGCTTGTTCTCTGTATTCAAAAGCTCACCACAGATTGTGATAACATTGTAGCTCAGCAATGAGTAGCAGCCATAAAGAAATAATTATTGTTCCCAGTTAATATTACACATACCAGAGAAATATTACAAGGTATACTCAGTGGACACTTTATTAGGTACACCTGTACACCTGTTCATTAATGCAAATATCTAATCAGCCAATCATACGGTAGCAAATCGATGCATAAAAGAATGCAGTCGCGGTCAGTTGCTGTTCAGACCAAACATCAGAATGGGAAAGTAGATTGATCTAAGTGACTTGGACTGTTAAATGATTGTTGGTGCCAGATGGAGTGGTTTGAGTATCTCAGAAACTGCTGATCTCCTGGGATTCTCATGCACAACAGACTCCAGAGAATCGTGCAATAAAGAAAAACAGGGGAAAAAAAACATCTTGTGTGGCAATTCTGTGAGCAAAAGCTCCTTGTTAATGAGAGAGGACAGAGGAAAATAGCCAGGCTAGTTCAAGCTAACAGGAGGGTGACAGTAATCCAAATAAACACATATTACAACAGTGGTGTGCAGCAGAGCATTTCTGATTGGTCAACCTATCAAACCTTGAAGTGGATGGGCTACAGCAGCAGAAGACCAAGAACGTGCACTCAGTGGCCACCTTATTAGGTACAAGAGGTTTCTAATAAAGTGACCTCTGAAAGTAGAAATTAACATTAATAAAATGTAAAACATTATTTGCCCTCTATTCCCTTTCCAAGATATGTTGTGTATATCTGAGAAAGCAAATCACATCTTTAGAAAGGTTGATTGTGTTAATCTTAATGTAATTTTAGTTCACTTCCTCATCTATACCTTACTGTGATGTTTCAAGTTCTAAGTAGCTATCAGAAGTTAGAATGCTGTTTCAAGTTAATTGAGCACTGAGTTCGAATTTCTTTGTATTTCACAAAGCCGCCTAGTTCCAGCACAGCAGATGTATATTGTGAATATTGCTGACTTTTTCTACCTTGATAATTTCAAAGCTATCAATAGTCTGCCAGATACAAACCCTTAATTAGTGCTAGTTTAGAATGGATTATTCAATGCATTATCCTGATTCACTCTTTCACGGCAATAACTGCTCCAATACTCAGGCTTTGCTGCTCTAGCGACAGAGATCAGTGATAAATTCAGCAAATAGACAGGTCGGTTTAAATGAAATAAACTATTCTTCCATGCTAAGATATATGACCATTTTCCTATAATTTGAAATATAAGATTTTCATATTCTTGGTAATTGGTGTTAAAAGGTTATGGTGATTTGTTAGCACAGGCAGGCTTTGTTATATATTTGTTTAGATATTAATAGGTCAGTTGACTAAATCTAAGTTGCCTGACTGAACACCTTCAACTTCTCTCTCGCTCTCTCTCTCTCTCTCTCTCACACACACACACACACACACACACACACACACACACACACACACACACACACACACACACACACACACACACACACACACACACACACACACACACACACACACACACACACACACATTTTTTAAAGCAGGTTTATTTATGACAATGACCAATTTTGAGAAAGATCACCAAGATGTATCTTCATAGCTTATCCCTGGAGAGAGTGTATCTGACAGTGAAATTAATTATCAAGTGCATATTGCAAGTATCAAAAGCATGTTTTTGTATTGGTAATAAATAAGCCAGGTGTAGTCAATAAAAGACTTGAAATATCCAGTCTACAAAACATAATACATTATTGGCTAGGACCTCACCATAGTGGATGGAATTAAATGCAGTCTATAGTATTTGCTGAGTGCTGCATTTGCTGAAATTTAGTTCTGTTGAAATCCAATGACTAACTTCAAGGTAAAACCATTGCAGCTGAAAGAGTGAGGGGTGAAAAGCATAATTGAACACAAGTTCAATGTTCAAAGTTCAAAGTTCATATATTTTCCAAATACATATGTGTTAGCATATGCAACACTGAGATTAATTTTCTTGTGGGCATATTCTATAAGTTCAATAAGCATAATAGAATCAATGAAAGATCACACTAACAGGGCGGACAACCAATGTGCAAAGGACAACAAATTGTGCAAATATAAACAGAAAGAAAAAAGAAATAGTAATAATAATAATAAACAAGCAATAAATATTGAGAACATGAGATGAAGGGAACAGTTCAGTGATGGGGCAAGAGAAGTTAAGTGAAGTTATCCACTTTAGGTCAATAGCCTGATGGTTGAGGGGTAATAACTGGTCCTGAACCTGGTAGTGCAAGTCCTGAGGCTCTTGTACTTTCTTCCTGATGGCAGCAGTGAGAAGAGAGTGTGACCTGGGTGGTGGGGGTCACTGATGATGGTTATTGCTTTCCTGTACCAAAATACCATATAGAAGTGTTCAGCGGTGAGGAGGGCTTTACCTGTGATGTAAACACAAAGTATACTGCAGATGCTGTGGTCAAATCAACACATACAAGCAAGCTGGATGAACTCAGCAGGTCGGGCAGCATCCGTTGAAATGAGCAGTCAACATTTAGGGCCGAGTCCTGAAGGGTCTCGGCCCAAAACATTGACTGCTCATTTCAACGGATGCTGCCCGATCTGCTGAGTTCATCCAGTTTGTTTGTATGTGTTGATTTACCTGTGATGGTCTGGGCAATATCCACTAATTTTTATAGGATTTCCCATTTAAGAGCATTGGTGTTTCCATACTAGACTAAGGTGCAGCCAGTCAATCCACCCTCCACCACACAACTATAGAAATTTGTCAAAGTTCTGGATGTCATGCAAAGGAAGTAGAAGCACTGCCCTGCTTTCTTCACAATTGTACTTACATGCTGAGCCTAGGATAGGTTCTCTGAAATGATAACACTGAGGAATTTAAAGTTGCTGACCCTTTCCACTTCTGATCCTTCAAAGAGGACTGGCTCTTCGACCTCCAGATTGTTTCCCCTGGAGTCAATAAGCAACTCCATTGTCTTGCTGATGTTGAGTAAGAGTTTGTGTTGTGGCACCGCTCAGCCGGATTTTCAATCTAGCCATATAACCATATAATAATTACAGCATGGAAACAAGCCATCTCGGCCCTCCTAGTCCGTGCCGAATGCTTACTCTCACCTAGTCCCACCTACCTGCACTCAGCCCATGACCCTCCATTCCTTTCCTGTCCATAAACCTATCCAATTTTTTTTTAAATGATAAAATCAAACCTGCCTCTACCACTTCTACTGGAAGCTCGTTCCACACAGCTACCATTCTCTGAGTAAAGAAGTTCCCCCTCATATTACCCCTAAACTTTTGCCCCTTAACTCTCAACTCGTCCTCTTGTTTGAATCTCTCTTACTCTCAATAGAAAAAGTCTATCCACGTCAACTCTATCTGTCCCCCTCATAATTTTAAATACCTCTATCAAGTCCCCCCTCAACCTTCTACGCTCCAAAGAATGAAAACCTAACTTGTTCACCTTTCTCTGTAACTTAGGTGCTGAAAGCCAGGTAACATTCTAGTAAATCTCCTCTGTAGTCTCACTAATTTGTTGACATCTTTCCTATAATTTGGTGACCAGATCTGTACACAATACTCCAAATTTGGCTTTACCAATGCCTTGTACAATTTTAACATTACATCCCAACTCCTATACTCAATACTCTGATTATAAAGGCCAGCATACCAAAAGCTTTCTTCACCACCCTATCCACATGAGATTTCACCTTCAGGGAGCTATGCACCATTATTCCTAGATCACTCTGTTCTGCTGCATTCTTCAATGCCCTACCATTTACCATGTATGTCCTATTTTGATTATTCCTACCAAAATGTAGCACCTCACACTTATCAGCTTTAAACTCCATCTGACATCTTTCAGCCCACTCATCTAACTGGCCTAAATCTCTCTGCAAGCTTTGAAAACCTACTTCATTATCCACAATGCCACCTACCTTAGTATCATCTGCATACTTACTAATCCAATTTACCACCCTATCATCCAGAACATTAATGTATATGACAAACAACATTGGACCCAGTACAGATCCCTGAGGCACACCACTAGTCATCGGCCTCCAACCTTGACAAACGGTTATCCACCACTACTCTCTGGCATCTCCCATCCAGCCACTGTTGAATCCATTTCACTGCTTCGATATTAATATCTAATGTTTGAACCTTCCTAACTAACCTTGTGTGTGGAACCTTGTCAAAGGCCTTACTGAAGTCCATATAGGTAACATCTACTGCTTTACCCTCGTCAACTTTCCCAGTAACATCTTCACAAAATTCAATAAGGTTTGTCAAATATGACCTTCCATGCACAAATCCATGTTGACTGTTCCTTATCAGACCCTGTCTATCTAGATAATTATATATACCATCTCTAAGAATACTTTCCATTAATTTACCCAGTACTGATGTCAAATCTCTCTCCTATATGCTTATTCATCATCACTTTTGATTTTCCCCTGAAGTGATGTCATCAGCAAACACAAAAATTGCACTGGAGCCATGCTTAGCCACACAGTCGTAAGTGTAAAGTGAGTAGAGAAGGAGGCTAAACCCACATATAAAAGTTCTTATAAAGGTGCCAGTGTTTAGTATCAAACCCAGTTTCCTGGAGCAGTTCCAACTGCACCACTCTCATTCCACTAGAATTGTCCTCAGACTTGTCTATGCTGGTAGATCTATTCTGGAATACAGTATTCTGGAAAAGCAATGAGTGCAAAGCTTGTGCTTATGTTGTCATGGATGGGATTTCAAATACAGCATTGTGTTGGATGTTGCTGAATTACTGTGGATGCTTAAGTTGAGGGTATTAGTTCATGTACGACACAATGTTCACTGTTGCACACATAAGAGAAGATGTTAGAAAGAGAGAAGGAGGAAAGGACAAAGGAGAAAGTTTCTCTTCACATAGTATTTGCTCTGGGAATTCAGGGAATAATTCTTCTATCTAAAGCTCTGTCCTTCAGGAAGTGTATCTTGCTAAAGTTCACAACTCTGAATGTTACCTCAAAATAGAGTGAGAAAACCTTAATGCCAGAGACTGGTGTGATGACCGTAGATATGAACTTCTGTGCCACAGACTGAAGGTATCTGCAACATTTCCTTTGTTGCAAGAGTGTTCACTGACTGAAGACAATGATCAGAGGGCAGTAGGCAGAAAGCCTCCTGACTGCAAGCATTTCTAGAGTGTTGTGTATATTTTGTGGCACTGCTGGTTAACTGTTAGATGAAACAGAATGGAAAACAAATTCCACTAAATTCAGTGTTAAACAGGTGTGAATGTTGTGTGTTGCCTGTAACAGTGATAATGTGTTAAGACTGTGGCTGCCTGCTGTGCTGTCTGCATCTGAACAAAGAAATCCACGTAAACCCACTTGGGAATGAAGAACATTTACATGCCTCCAGTAGTCAACTCTCACACACAATGATAGCTTGTTTTCAGTTAAAGCAATCCCGCCATGTGACATTCAATTGACCAGACTAATGGCGAGCAGAAACTCTGTATTTTTCACTCCCTGGACTGTTCTAACAAGCTCCAGCACTCCAGGTGAGTAGGTGTAAATATTTATGGAGGATTTGTTTTGATCAATAAATTCTGATTGATAGGGATTATTGGTAGGTGAACGAGAGATGTGGTGTATTGATTCATCTCTGTGGGTGATGGTGTACTTGGTGGGTTAAATGCTGAGGTTAGTGAGCTGTCTCTGACACGGCATCCATGCTCTGCAGTCCAAGGACAAGAGTAAATGAACTCTGACCTCCTGCTGTAAGCTCTGACTCCCCAGTGGTTTTGAGGAGTACATACCTCCAGCTCCTTGTGGATGAAACACATCTCTTTCCCAATCCATTCCTACACAGAGACCTCCAGTAAAATCTTTTGAATATTTTTGACTCCCTGCTCTCCCATGTGGTACAGTTGATGCATGTTAAGAATGAATGTTGCTGCAACTTACACCATCTAGTTAGATCAATGATCCAACCCTGCCAATATTGTCCACATTTTGAAAATGAATCTGATGTTTTTCATAGAACATAGAACATAAAAATCTATAGCCCATTACAGGTCCTTTGGCCCAGAATGATGTGCCACCAAAATTTCTTCCACCAAAATTTATGAACAATTACCTGACTATCTTATTTCTGTGAGATTGTAGCCATGTGATGCAGAGATACCTATAGTAAGGAGATTTGACTGCTTTGTTTGCAGATTACATCATGAGGATGGGTCTCCCACAACCTGGAGGAAAGCTTCCTGTTACCTTTTAAAGAAGCCAGTCCACTCTAATAATTCTTTCATTTTAAACGAATGGTCACCTGTACAATCATATCGCAAATCATTCTCATTCTTGTTATGTATAACCCTTTTCAAATGTATAACGGAGTAGAAACATAATTTCCTAAAAACAAAATGTCTTGCTGAAATCCATTGTGGTGTGACTTGTCAGATTTTCAGACCAACCAAAGCCAATTCTTTATTTTTTTGCTGCACTAACTATCTGCTTTTTTTTTAATCAATGCTAGAGATGGTTTCACTGTGCTGTGATACAGCTGTGTAAAGCTGGTGGTGTGTCTACTTTCTGGCATGTGTAACATGGCTGTATATTTGCATAAAATTGCTTTGAATGGTAATAGGTTTTAATGATTATGAACAGCTGCATAAAGCAGTGACTGGAATTTTTGAGGATTAAGAGAATAAGATCTGTATTTTCAACTGATGGATTAAAGTGTACATAGAAGGGGAAATTGTGACTGTACAAAGAAGCTAAAAATCTGATTGAAAACTTCAGCTCTGGCTGGGAACTGGCAGCTTGCCAAATTAGCTGACTCAACAAAAATATTACCATGCAAATAAATTCGCTGTTCAGAAGACAGATTTTTACCTTGTGATTTTTGCCAAGCTGCCTTATAATTTTTGCCAAAGCGCATCTGACCACAGACCTTATGGGGTTAAAGCAGATTTCCAACAAATAAAAAAGCACCTCACTGTGAACAGACCTGATGAAAGAACGGTTGCATATCAAAGGAATGAGACATGTTTACCGTGGTGCCCTATTCCCAATTGATATAAGTCAGTTATGGTTTTTTTCCTCAAGTCTGCCACTGATGGCAGTTTGATGTATTATGAATTGGCCCGAGTGGATAGTGCCTGGCCAGTATTATTCCCTCTCCAGCCACAAAACTGCTGCAGACCAACGTTATTCAAACCTGCTTCAGCACTGGGGAGCAAAATTCTATTTGCTTCATGTCAGTCAAATGGGTAATTTTTTGTTAGGCTTAAATTGAAAAACCAGACTGAGGTAAATTATAGTTTCCCAAATCAGCTACACTAGTCACGAGCCTGGGTATTTCATTTGCTTCCTTTGGATCCTAGTCTTCTTTTTGTTTATCAGGAGTACATGCATCAACCTTATTCCGACATATTGTTTTATGATGGGCCTGATTTTTACTTAACCCCATTAATTTTGTCAGACTGAATCCAGGATATTATGGAGAACAGGAATATCACTACATTATTTGCAAGGTTGCAAAGCTCTCCTCATACAACAGTTAAGTCATTTGCATTAATACTACCCTCATTTCTTCCAGTCCTGGAGGAGAAAATGCTTTGAAGCGCAACATTATGGAAATATCACTTATTGATCCTTTGTATGAGATCAATAAATTTACAGGTTGTATCAAAGGAATTACTAAAAGGTAGTTCCCATCTTCCCAGTCCAGGCTTTTTAAAATGTTCAAGTTCCATTTAGATCTTGCAATTTGTGCTAAAGCTTCATAGAATTTGAAAAGTAAAATGATATATTGGCAATGACCTTTAAAATATTTAATCCAGCAGTCAGTGGTCCATTAAACCTCTAACAGAGAGTTGCAATTGAATATTGGAGGTCAATGTTTTCTGGTGAACTGGAGTTGAGGAATGGGATTCAGTGGACCGAGAATATGATCAATAGTCGACAGATTATGTTTGAGGTTAATGTGCAGAAGTACCAGGAGTTTGTTGGGATGGGGAGGGGAGAGATGGGTTCAGGTTGACTGGGAAACATATTAGTAGATGGTGAAAGGGTGTTAGTGCCCAGATCCCAATCCTGAGAGAGTCTGGATTGTGCCACGGTATGGGTTAGCTCTTTGCAACTAGAGATCACATAGGTTGTGTTTCAAATATTACAGACGATGTCTTTCATGGGGCAAAGGTTGAAAGAAATACACATTCCTTAAACAAAATGAACATCTTTCACAAAAAAATTTACAAGAATAAATCATTCTATGCCTTTCTATTTTCGGGACTGGAAAGGAAGGAGGCTCAGGTTGTGGCCTCTACCTCCTTCCTTTCCAATTATGAAGAAGAGTATCGGCCTGAATTATCAATGTTCATTCCCCGCCATGGTCAATGCTTTCCATACTGTTCTAACACTGCTGCCACTCTTGTCACACTCGGGTTTTATATTAAATATTACAATAATTAAGGGGCTCTTTCTCCTCCCCACCCGGCCCCTCCCTCTCCAGTAGGAGAAGAACGGAGGGTGCAACAAGCTTCAGCGCGTCCCTCGACATGTCTTTCTGCAGCCTGGAATGTGCCAGTCAGCAGAATTCTTCCATGGGCTTCTCGATGTGCTGGTCGACCAACAAGTTTTGAGTGGCTTTCATCGAGCTGATGATCTGCCAGCAGCACTTGGTGTTTGTCTCTGTGTACATAATTGGGAACAGCCCATTGGTCAGAGTATCCCCTGTCACGCAGCTGCTCAGGATGAAATGTGGCATTGGCCCTTTCATCTTTCTCCACATCTTCTTCACAAACCCACAGTCTGCAAAGTGTTGAACTACTGTCTCTTCCCCACTACAATCATTCCACAAGCAGCAGCTTGTGGGAATGATGCTCAGGGCAAGCAGGAAGTGTGGTAACTTCTACATTACAAAAAGACCACTCGACAATTTGATGGCCAAAAGAGCATCTTTATCTGGGACGGCAAATGCTATTTACAATACAGAGGCTTCCAGGTACCTCTTGCGGCATGGGTGGAGGAACTATATACAATGCACACTGGGAGTAAAAAGAGCAAAAACCCCACCAACCCCGGATCCCGTCTCTTGCTACCAATAGTTTCCCGATTAATATTAACTTACTTTTAATAATACTCACATTACAACAGGAAGGATTGGGAAAGCCCGTCTCACCGCCTGGTGCCTGTTGGTAAGGCCTGGCAAGGAGGCATTCTGCCAGATGGTCTGGATGGTCTGTTCAGGAAGCTATTCCACTGTGTAGATCGAGTACTTCCCTCTGCAGTGTCTACGAGATGTTTTGTGCTGACCACAGCCTGATGGGTCCCTCCACTGCCCACCAGTGCCACCCCTCTTATGCTCTCATCTTTCCTAATGGTTTCAGCACACAAGCAAGGCAGGGGAAAGTGGACAACCCTGCATGCCTCCAGACTTAATGGAGAAGCTAACTGTTTCCCTCCCACTGATTGCTACTGAACTATAGATATCTGTGTAAGGCAGTTGGATCCAATTCCAGATTCCCTCCCCAAATCCTGTTTTGGAGACTACGCCCAACAGATACCTGTGTGATATCCTGGCAAAGGCGTTCCCTTTGTCCAAGCTAATGAGACAGGCGTCTACACCCTGTCCTGCATGTAATGATGCTGTCCCTCAGCAGCACAAGTCTATTAAAGATCCTCCTGCCGTGTATAACACAGATTTTCTCAAGGTGGATCACCCGTCCCAGAACAGACTTGACCCTGCTGGCGATGGCCTTGGACAGAATCTTATAAACCAAATTCAAGAGCAAAATAGGTTCTCAATTCTTGATGTCATCCCTTTTCTCCTTCTGCTTGTAGATGAAAGTAATGTTGCCTTCCCTCATGGAGAACGTGCTGCAGGTAGTTTTATAAAGCACTAATGAGGTTTCACTTGGCAGGGAACATAAAAACTGACTGTAAAAGCTTTTATAGATACATGAAAAGAAAAAGATTGGTCAAGACAAATGTAGGTCCTTTACAGTCAGAAACAGGTGAATTGATCATAGGGAACAAAGACATGGCAGACCAATTGAATAACTACTTTGGTTCTGTCTTCACTAAGGAGGACATAAATAATCTTCCGGAAATAGTAAGGGACCGAGGGTCCAGTGAGATGGAGGAACTGAGGGAAATACATGTTAGTAGGGAAGTGGTGTTAGGTAAATTGAAGGGATTAAAGGCAGATAAATCCCCAGGGCCAGATGGTCTGCATCCCAGAGTGCTTAAGGAAGTAGCCCAAGAAATAGTGGATGCATTAGTGATAATTTTTCAAAACTCCTTAGATTCTGGATTAGTTCCTGAGGATTGGAGGGTGGCTAATGTAACCCCACTTTTTAAAAAAGGAGAGAGAAACCGGGGAATTATAGATCGGTTAGTCTGACATCGGTGGTGGGGAAAATGCTAGAGTCGGTTATCAAAGATGTGATAACAGCACATTTGGAAAGAAGTGAAATCATCGGACAAAGTCAGCATGAATTTGTGAAAGGAAAACCATGTCTGACGAATCTTATAGAATTTTTTGAAGATGTAACTAGTAGAGTGGATGGGGAGAGCCAGTGGATGAGGTATGTTTAGATTTTCAAAAGGCTTTTGACAAGGTCCCACACAGGAGATTAGTGTGCAAACTTAAAGCACATGGTATTGGGGGTATGGTATTGATGTGGATAGAGAATTGGTTGGCAGACAGGAAGCAAAGAGTGGGAGTAACCTGGACCTTTTCAGAATGGCAGGCGGTGACTAGTGGGGTACTGCAAGGCTCAGTGCTGGGACCCCAGTTGTTTACAATATATATTAATGATTTAGACAAGGGAATTAAATGCAGCATCTCCAAGTTTGTGGATGACAGGAAGCTGGGCGGCGGTGTTAGCTGTGAGGAGGATGCTAAGAGGATGCAGGGTGACTTGGATAGGTTAGGTGAGTGGGCAAATTCATGGCAGATGCAATTTAATGTGGATAAATGTGAGGTTATCCACTTTGGTTGCAAGAACAGGAAAACAGATTATTATCTGAACAGTGGCCGATTAGGAAAAGGGGAGATGCAACGAGACCTGGGTGTCATTGTACACCAGTCATTGAAGGTGGGCATGCAGGTACAGCAGGCGGTGAAAAAGGCAAATGGTATGTTGGCATTCATAGCAAAAGGATTTGAGTACAGGAGCAGGGAGGTTCTACTGCAGTTGTACAAGGCCTTGGTGAGACCGCACCTAGTGCGGTTTTGGTTCCCTAATCCGAGGAAAGACATTCTTGCCATAGAGGGAGTACAGAGAAGGTTCACCAGATTGATCCCTGGGATGGCAGGACTTACATATGAAGAAAGACTGGATCGACTAGGCTTATACTCACTGGAATTTAGAAGATTGAGGGGGGATCTTATTGAAACGTATAAAATTCTAAAGGGATTGGACAGGCTAGATGCAGGAAGATTGCTTCCGATGTTGGGGAAGTCCAGAACGAGGGGTCACAGTTTAACAATAAAGGGGAAGCGAGATGAGGAAAAACTTCTTCACACAGAGTGGCGAATCTGTGGAATTCTCTGCCACAGGAAACAGTTGAGGCCGGTTCATTGGCTATATTTAAGAGGAAGTTAGATATGACCCTTGTGGCTAAAGGGGTCGGGGGTATGGAGAGAAAGCAGGTACAAGGTTCTGAGTTGGATGATCAGCCATGATCATACTGAATGGCGGTGCAGGCTCGAAGGGCTGAATGGCCTACTCCTGCACCTATTTTCTATGTTTCTATTGTGAGCAGTTTTGGGCCTCTTATCTTAGAAGTATATGCTGAAACTGGAGAGGGTTCAAAGGAGGAAGAAGAAACGTGAGCACGTCTCATCCTGTTCCACAGTGTGGACCCTGGATTGGAAGTGAAGCCTGGCCAGTGCTTTATAAAGTCTCAACATTCCATGCTTCCTTTTATATTCTAGTCCTCTTGAAATGAATGCTAACATGGCATTTGCCTTCCTCACCACAAACTCATCCTGCAAATTAACCTTTAGGCAATCCTGCACAATGACTCCAAAGTCCCTTTGCTTCTCAGTTTTTTGTGTTTTCTCTCCACTTAGAAAATAATCAATCCTTTCATTTCTGCCACCAAAGTGCATGACCATACACTTCCTGACACTGTATTCCATCTGCCATTTCTATGCCCATTCTTCTAATTTGTCTAAGTCCTTCTTTGGCCTCTCTACTTCCCCAAAACTACCTGCCCCTCCACCTATCTTCATTTCATCCCTATCATCTATGCTGTATTGTTCTATGACTAAACTTGATGATGGCTTCCTCCTGTAAATACCTTCATTGCATGATGGACTCAGAGGAGCAATGAATTATTCTTAGAGAACTATTAGTTTTACACTAGTTGGATATATGAAAGACTTCTGAAAGAAAGAGTGTAGAGGACTTTGGGTAGAATATATAAGGCACCATTTAATGAATGAGAATTAAGAGTGAAAAGTTTTGAAGAGCAATAATCACAAGTTCTGTTCAGGACAAACAGGATTATACTCAAGTGCAGAGTTGTATATTGTAAAGTGGATGGTTATGTGTTTGTTAAATAGACTCCTTGTCACTAGTATCGACTAATATTACACCTTTAAGCATTAGAAATCAATACCTATGAACAATACTTTCAGTTGGACAAAAAGGACATTAAGCACTATTTGAGGGAGGAGAAAGCAGGGGAGTTCAGAAGAGTGCCTTAGGCCAATATTGACCTTTCAAATAGTATCACCAAAGCCAGTTATATGACATTCATAACTAATAAGGGGACAATGTTGTTTTCAAATTTCTGCTGCACTTCTCTGTATTACATCAGAGTCTGGACATCAAAAAGTGGTTTTGTAGATGTAAAGCACCACAGGATAGCTGAAGTCACAAAGTCTACCAAATCATACAACTGCTGCAGTTCAGATCAAGGCCATTTAATGCTATGAAAGTTAAGATGTCAATCATCCAATGATGATCAATAGCTGACTCTAAGCATTAAAACAAAGCAAGATATCCCTTTTCTGATTTAAAGGAAGACTTCAGACTCATTACAAAGCCCTGATCTCTCTATGCTTCTTTCCACTGACCTAAACATTGGAGAATGTGAGGAAGGAGTCACAAGAGGTGAAAAGCCAGCAAACCCAACACTTTACCGTTGATCACCTTCCAATCCAGGGTCTGCAATGTGGAACAGGATGGGGCGTGCTCACGTTTCTTCTTCCGAAAGGTTCACAGAGGGAGTTCTGTGATCAACAGCCTTAAGGAAGAGGACAGCTCAATAGCATTCTCACAAATGGAGATTTTGAGGATATGTAAGTACTTCTATGCCAAACTGTATGACAGTAAGGGTCCACAAAGAAATGGCAGATGGAATACAGTGTGGGGAAGTGTATGATCATGCACTTTGGTGGAAGAACTGAAAGGGTTGACTATTTATTAAGAGGAGATAAAAAACAAAAAAACTGAGGTGAAAAGGGACTTGGGAGTCCTTGTGCAGGATTCCCTAAAGGTTAATTTGCAGGTTGAGTCTGTGGAGAGGAAGGCAAATGCAATGTCATCATTCATTTCAAGAGAACTAGAATATAAAAACAAGGATGTAATTTTGAGACTTTATAGAACACTGATGAGGGCTCATGGAGTATTGTGAGCAGTTTTGGGCCCCTTACCTTGGAAAGGATGTACTGAAATTGAAGAGGTTTCAAAGAAGGTTCACAAAAATGATTCCAGGATTGAGTGGCTTGTCATATGAAAAGTGCTTGAGGCTCTGGGCCTGTTCTTGCTGGAATCAGAGGAATGAGAGGTGACCATATTGAAACCTATTGAATGGTGTAAGGCCTTAATAGAGTGTACGTGGAGAGAATGATTCCTATGGTGGGAGAATCTAAGATCAGATGACTCAGTCTCAGAACAGAGGGGTGTCCTTTTAGAATGGTGGTGAGAAGGTATTTCTTTATCCAGAGAGTGGTGAATCTGTGGAGTTCTTTGCCACAGGCAGCTGTGGAGACTGGAGTCTTTTTACGTATTTAAGGAAGAGGTCGAAATATTCTTGATTGGTTAGGGCAAGAAGGTATGGAGGGACTACTGCACAGGACCGAAAGAAGCTGCAGAGGGTTGTAAATCTAGTCGCCTCCATCCTGGAAATTAGCCTAGACAGTACCCAGGACATCTTTAGAGAGCGGTGTCTCAGAAAGGCAGCGTCCATTATTGAGGACCTCCAGCACCCAGGGCATGCCCTTTTCTCACTGTTACCATCAGGTAGGAGGTACAGAAGCCTGAAGGCACACACTGAGCGATTCAGGAACAGTTTCTTCCCCTCTGCCATCCGATTCCTAAATGGACATTGAAGCTTTGGACACTACCTCACTTTTTTTTTAATATACAGTATTTCAATTTTTGCACTTTTTTTAAACTATTCAATATACGTAATTGATTTGCTTGTTTATTTATTATTGTTATTATTATTTCTCTGCTAGATTAGGTATTGCAATGAACTGCTGCTACTAAGTTTACAAAGTTCATGTCACTTGCCGGTGATAATAAACCTGATTCTGATTCAGATGCCGATATGGGGAGAAGGCAGGAAATTGGGGCTGAGCAAAAAATTGGATCAGTCAAGATGAAATGGCGGAGCAGACTCGATGGGCCAAATAGCCTAATTCTGTTCCTATATCTTATGATCTTTTGGTCTTATATCCCTCTAAGCCTTTGCTATCCACGTAACTGCTCAAATGACTTTAAACATCATAATTGTTCCAGCATCTACTACTTCCTCTAGCGGTTTATTCCATATACCCAGCACCCACTGTGTGGAAAAGTTGCTCCCCAGACCCACTTAGAATCTTCCCCTACTCAACTTAGAGCTGTGCCCTCTCAGTTTAGATTTCCACAGCCTGGAAAGATTAGTGTTATCATCCACCTTACTATATCTGTGTCCCGCTGATTTTATAAATCTCTGTAAGGTCACCCCTCAGCCTCTTTTGCCCCAAGAAAATGGTTCCTGGACCTTGTGTATTTTCAATTTTGCTCAGTCAAGGATACCCCATTCACCAGGGAGACATAAGAGACTGCAGATGCTCTAACCTGGACCAACTAACAAACTGCTCAAGGAACTCGGGTCAAGCAGCATCTGTTGGGGGGGGTGGGGGGGGGGTGAATAAATAGTTAAAGTTTCTGTAAAAACCCTCTATCAGGACTGACTCAGCAGTTTTTTGTTTATTCCAAATTCCAGTATCTCTTGTTTCCAAATCTTGTATCACTTTTTTGCTGCAAACTCCAGGTTTCCAGTCCCAAACCTGTTCAGCCCCTCCTTATATCTCAAACCCTCCATTTCCTACAATATCCTTTTGAATCTTTTCTGCTTTCTCTAGATGAATCACATCTTTTCAAAGCTTCTGCCTTGTTACCCTTTCCCTTGTGTAATTTGCTTCCAAAAGTCTGTCTTATTAAAATTAATGGTGTGAGCAACAGGACAGATTTCAATCGCATTACCTCTGACTGTGAGCTACACTGGAGTGAGAGTTTAGATTTTATACCCATGTTCCTTGAATGGATTTCTAATTCAACAAGTATATTCACAAATGAGCCATCACAAACTGTAAGGGAAAATATTCTGAACCATATATTTTTTTCTGCTGTCTTTAAGTGGATGTCATATATCTTAAATAGTTGCTATCCAAATCATTAAGCATACTTCAACATTCAAAATAAGCTCAGTGGCCACTTTATTAATTATACCTGTACACCTGGCCATTAACGCAAATATGTAATCATCCAATCATGTTGCAGCAACTCAATGCATAAAAGCATTCAGACATGGTCAAGAGGTTCGGTGTTTTTCAGACCAAATATAAGAATGGGGAAGAAATATGATTTAAGTGACTTTGACTGTTGAATGATTTTTAGTGCCAGACGGGATAGTCTGAGTATCTTAGAAACTGCTGATCTCCTGGAATATTCATGCACAATAGTCTCTAGACTTTACAGAGAATTGTGTGAAAAACAAACAAAAAATCCAGTGGTAGTTCTGTAAGTGAAAATGCCTTGTTAATATTGGACTCTGATGTTTTTGATCTAACTTTGTTTTTGGAAGTCAAGAAAATGGCACAAAGCATGTTGCTTCATGATTGTTTGATTAATTGCTTATAGAACAAAGAAAATCAAAAACAAAGAGTTGCAAAAGCCTAGTAGCTAAGAACAAAGAACAAAAAACAGACTTAAAAGGAAGGACTAAAAGGAAAGATGGTGGAGCAATGTGTTTAGCTCTTTCTTATACCCCACAGATAAAAAACATTCTATTCAAATTTGTAGATAAGAGTTAACCAATCAGACAGCCCCTATTCAAATAATCTGATACCAAGAGAAGCTTCCAGAATTCCGGAAATGTAATCACGAGTGGACATACGAACAAATGCATGTACATTACATACTGTGATCACTAGGAAACATGCTAAGCAGTTACATGTATATAGGTCACAAACAAGAGAAAATCTGCAGATGCTGGAAGTCCGAACAACACACACAAAATGCTGGTGGAACTCTGAGTTCCTCCAGCATTTTGTGTGTATTACATGCATATAGATAGTTATATTAATAAATCAAACTATTTTATCAAATAGTTAAACTGTACTGAAAATAAGAATTATACATTCTAATCCAACATCATTGAGAGAGGTCAGAGGGTAATGGTTATACTGGTTCAAGCTGACAGGAAGGCAACAGTAAGACAAATAACTAGATGTTACAACAGTGGTCTGCAGAAGAGCATTTTTAAACACACAGCACATCGAACCTTGAAGTGGATAGGCTACAGCAGCGGAAGACCACACTGAGTTCCATTCCAGTGTCTAGTGAGGCCACTAATTCGGCACACTTTATTAGTTGCATCTAATAGAGCGCCACTGAGTGTATAATAGCATAAATTATTTTGTATGTATCAAAATCTTGCTTTCAAAATGTGTACAAAAGTTAAAGTACATTTTGATTTTTCTCACCCCTCCATCAAAATAAAACTAAACAGTTGTCCTGATAAATAGTGACTTTTAAAAGGATTGGCCATTGAAAACATTTCAGTTACCTCTACTTGGCACTTGTTTATAATCTAACACAGTTGAACCTTTGAAGCTCCTGATCTTGCAAGTCTGTTAAGCATCCAGTCTAAACATGTTGGGTGATTATACCAGAATGATATCGTGCCTCATCACTATTAACTTCCAACACCATAACAAAATTGTTTCTACATTTCATTATCCAAGCTTTGAATATGTTGAGAAATGGATTTTGATACATTCCTGTTGCTTGCTCCCTGGTCAGTGTGAAGATGATTCTTTTATCAAAAATTGTCACTGATAAATAAATACTTAATAGTATTTATCATCTCAAGTCTTTTGCTGCAAAATAAAGTATTATCAGGATTCTTTAGCATGTACAGAAATAAACATTGCATTATGGTAGAATTTTGTATCATAAAAGATGTTTTGTAAAACTGATACATGGTAGCTCATTGCTTCAATCCATCAACTGCCATCTTTCATAATTTTGCACGCAACCATACCACCCAGCAACCATCCCTAACCCAACCCATTTCTCCCATTCAAAATGCCTCTCTCAGTCATATCAACCCTTCCCCCTTTAATGTCACCCACCTTTCAGTAAATTAATTCCCTCGTAGTATCCCACTTAAGCACCATTGTTGGTTGTTATTGGGAATTAATTTTTGAGCTTGATGTTTGCACTGTATAGTATTTGTGGTATTCTGACTGAATGTCAATTTCGTTTGATGTAAACGCTATGCAGAGACATAGACATATTATTCAATTTAAAATATAAGCAATTGATCATTGGTTTGGGAAGGGCAATCTGTTAATGTTTCCTTTAATACATCCTGCTGTTGTGCTGTTCAATGACATGGTTAGTTAAGTGAAAATAGCTCTGAATTATCACTGAAATTAAGTCATAGCTCCAATATTTGCATCGATTGTACAATGAAACAGTGCTTACATGATCTATTTTGAATCTCTACAGTGCAAGTGCATGTAAAATTGGCAGTCTTTGTAAAATTAACACTCCGCTGAGGGTTGGAAGTGAGCGCAGTTAACTAATTACACATACTAGTTGAACAGCATATTAGTAATATATGTACATGGGATATTTATACCAGCCAGCCTGGCATCTGTTTACTGAAGCATTACCAGCCCCATATGGACACCCAAGCTGGATGCCAAGTCACAACCTCCTTGGCTTTCAGGTTCACCAGACCTTGTGGACAGAAAATGAATTAGATTGCTTTTTTTTCCAGATTAGCTACAACAGATCCATGGAGGAATAGCCAGATACATATACGGACAGATATTGTTCCAGTGTCCAGCGTCTGCAAAATGGCAACACAGCGGACTGTGGATCCTGGAACATAGAGCAACAAACTGCTAGAGGAACTCACTGGGCTGAGCATATCTGTAAGAGGAATGGAATTCCTTTCCCCACACAGATACTGCTCAGCTGGCTCTGTTAGTCCAGCGTATTGTTTATTGCTCAACATCTCCAAAGTCCTAGTTGTCCAATGCCCGGGAATCTTCAATGGTGAGATTGAAGAACTAGATAAGGAAGCATACCTAAATATTACAAATAGAAGTCAAAACCCAAGCAAGCTCACACTCTTCCTTTCTATTCTTCTAAATGTTATTTTAATGGAAGAAAACACAGTGTATAATATGTAGACTGCATGCTATAAAAATGTTTGATGCATCCTTCTCGCTGTTCACAAAATGCATTGTTTTTGTTTTCTGCTTTAACCTGAAAATATGCCTGGAGCAACACTCTAGTTTGATATCTGCGAGGTAAGCTAGTGAAATACTTCTTCAGGATTTTTGATTCTCTTGTAAGTTGGGGGAAGGCGGGGGGTGGGTGGGGAAAAGAGAAAGAGAGAGAGAGAGAGCAGTGAAATGCAAATTTCAGGCTGTCAGCATTTTCTCAGACAGCAGCTGAACCATTGTTCATTCAGGTAATTAATTACTAAACGTTCACCACTCCTCATTTTGACTTAGCATTTAGCTCTCTGTCACATTCTAATGGAGTGGCCCTATCAGACATATTTTAAAATAGTTTATTTTAATAGTTGAAGGTCCTTACGTCACAGTCATAAGGCCATCACACTAATGTGATGACAATATTTCCAGCAACCAAAGGCCCTTTAGATTTTAAGAAGTTAGTCCATCTCATTGTCAGAGTTCTTTTTCGCCTTATTGAACTTGACCCACGGGAATGATTGCATGGGGCACATGTATAGCCAGGCACTACAGCCTTGAGACCATCGTGAAACATAAATTACACTCCAGTTAATTCACATCTTGGATCACTAGGTGAAGTCCTGAGCAATTGATACCATTAGTTCTCTTCATACCAGTAAATGTTATAGTTCTTTCTATCGTGTAAAATCAGAGCTTATCTGGCTTTAACAGAAGCTGTTTTCTAACTTCAATGCTGTAGAATTATAGGGCAGTGAAACTCTAGTCACAGGGACATCTTGCAAAATCAATATAGAGGATTAGGAAACTTAAATGATTAAACAGGTTATCAGTTTCTTTTGATTTTCTTTGAGAAGCAGCCAATAGCCTTTGGTAAAATACTAAATGAACTGAAGAATTCATCTAAAATTTAGTGTTTTTTGTCTGGGTTTAATAAAGGTTAGAAGAATTTACATTCATTTATTTTGAAGTGATCATTTGTTGCTGTGGATTAATGTATGTTGCTTCCTGGACTCGTTGATGAATTACAGCGTATGAAACAAGACCAAAAAGTTGCAGTACAAAAGAATGATAAATATTTATTGCTTCCATTGATTCTATTCTTAGCAAGTATTTGAAATACTGAAATAATTTTCTTCTGAGGAAAGGAGAATGGAATATTTCCTTACAGCTGCAGCCATTTCTATTTGGCAGAAGGGATGGATTGTGATGAAAGTCAATTTTGATTGGAAAGGCCTAGAAAACATTTGATTATTTTATAGCCTTGGGTGAGGTTTCTACCTTGGAGTGATGGATTGGCCTTGCAGTGCTGACGAATTGACATCAGGAATTGAAAGCATGAGTTCACTTCAGTTTCCTTGCAGGGCTGCCAGGCTAGCTCCCTTACATCATTCCTATGGATTCCTGCATGCTTTATGTGCCAAGCAAGGATCAAAGCTTTTTGTTTTATATGTATATATATATATATTTATGTATATGTATTTCATTATTCAGTGGCTGCTTACTTAGCATTTGAGTATTAGATCAAGCTATGATGTGGTCTGGAGCTAAACAAGTCTGTCTGAACTTGAACTGGGTGTCAGTGAGCAGGTATCGTTCAATGTTGATACCTCCTTCCATGACATTGCTAATAACTAGAAGGAATCTGATAGGTTGGTAATTGGATGGGTTAGATTTACCCTGTGATTTATGGCTAGGACTTTACTAGATATTTTTCCAGCTTGCTGGGCAGATGTCAGTGTTATTGCTCTAATGGGGGAGCTCAGCTAGCTTATGAACACAAACCTCAGCTCTGCCAGTTGAGATGCTTTCAGTGTCCACAACCCACGTAATATAGAATTCACATTAGATATTAGAAAGGCAAAAAGTGCCAAGAAGGAACTGAATTGAAAATGATGTAGGAAACAAAGAATTTCAAAGTTGCTGATAAGATCAAACAATAACTAAAATCACCTGTGGTCAGAGCATTTCGATGATGAAAGGCAGTTTTCATTGTTAAGACATTTTATAAAGAAGGAAAGAGTTACATTAGCGTGGCTTGTTCCCATCCTTATGCTGCCCAAAATGATTCACATCTTTTGAGCTACTGTTATATTGTTTCTTTGACAATGTAAGTAAGTAAGTGAGTCTATCTATACATCACCAGGTCTCGGCTCTGGAGCATTAATCGAGGATGACGTTTTGGTGCAGCAGTCAGGAAGTATTAGATATGCCAGGTTTCAGTGAAATCAAAAGATAATATGATCTTTGTACATCCCTGACCTAATAACGATGACAGAAATTAATTGATTTTGAGACTGCTTTGCTGAGCACCTACGCTCTGTCCGTCAGAAGAAGTGGGATCTCCCAGTGGCCACCCATTTTAATTCCACTTCCCATTCCCATTCTGATATGTCAATCCATGCCTCCTCTACCATTGCGATGAGGCCACACTCAGGTTGGAGGAACAACACCTTATCTTCCACCTGGTTGGCCTTCAACCTGATGACATGAACGTCAATTTCTCAAACTTCTGGTAATGTTCCAACCCCCCCCCCCCCAGCCCTTTCACCATTCTCCATCCCCTTTTCCCTCTCTCACCTTATCTTCTTGCCTTCCCATCACCTCCCTTCAGTGATCCTCCCCCCTTTTCTTTCTCCATGGCCCTATTTCCCTTTCCTATTGTATTCCACCTTCTCCAGCCCTGTATCACTTTCAACAATCAACTTCCCAGCTCTTTACTTCACCTCTCCCTCTCCCGGTTTCACTTTTCACCTTGTGCTTCTCCCTCCCCTCCCCTCCCCCAACTTTAAAATCTACCCTCATCTTTTTCTCTCCAGTCCTGCTGAAGGGTCTCAGCCTCAAACATCGACTGTGCTCTTTTCCATAGATGCTGGCTACCCTGCTGAGTTCCTCCAGCATTTTGTGTGTGCTGCTTGGATTTCCAGCATCTGCAGATTTTTCTCTTGTTTGTAATCGAGCGTTTATCTCAATTGCTGTTTGTGTCCACTTAACATGAGAGTACAGTTATGTTTTTCTTTGTCAACTTTGCCTCCACAGCAAGAGCAACTGCAAAGACAATCATCTTACATGTAAACTTGCAAAAACATAAGATCAGAAAGGAAATGTGCTCTGCAAGGACTGATGTGGGAAAGTGGGTTATGGTTCATGTGGTGCTCATAATGGTAATGGTGAAATGGGAGCTGGAGCACGATCATTAACATCTGAATCATATTGGGACAAGTGTTCTACATAATGAAGGATTTAGAGAAGACTTCAAATAAATTGAGAGGATATCGAAGTTGCAAAGATACGATAAAAGTAAAATTTGGAACAAGGTTAGAGAGAAAAGTATTAGAATAGGATATGATAAACTAACTACGACAGAAAGGAATAGATGATACAATTCCTGCCACATCAGCAGTAAAGGCTGAAGGTTATAAACTAATAACAGAACAACACTAAAAGCTTTGTATCTGAATCCATGCTGCATTTGGACACAAACAAACAGATGAATAGGGAGCACAAATAGATTAACTTATTGTTATTCATCAGGTATCATAGAGATTTGGCTGCAGAAAGGCATGGATTGGTGCCTGAATATTGAAAGCTACATGACAGTTAGGAAGGAGAGGAACTGCAAAAAGTTAGAGGAGTGATTTTCCTAATTAATATGGTTTGAGCGCAACAGAAAGAAATGACCTAAATTCAGGAAACTAGATTGTGGAAGTGTTTGAAATGGAGATGAGAAATAATAAAGGCAAAACTTACCTGGTGTGCAAGCTCTGTAGCATTAAGTACATGGTAGGACAGAGCATAAAGCAAGAAATAACAGGAGTTTACAATAAAAATATGGCAATACTCATGGGGTCTTAAAATTTACTTACAGTGAGCAAAAATCATGAGGACAAAGGTGGCCTAGTTGAGAAGTTCATAGTGTTTTACGGTAGTTCCTTAGAACACTACATTTTAGAGTTAGTCATAGACAAGCTAGAGTAGATCTGGCTCTGTGCAATGAAATAGGATTAATTAACAACCTATTCATGAAGGTGCCCCTAGGTAGCAGTGATTATTATATGATTGAGTGTTATATTCAGATTGAGGGGAGAAGAATGGATGGAAGATCATTATTTAAGAATTAAATAAGGCAATTACAAAGGTAGGAAAGTATAGCCAAATAAAGTGAACTGCTCAATTAGATTAAGGGACTGGTCAGTTAAAATGGATTAACAGACATTCAATGGCTTTTTAAAGAAAATTATACTTTACATATTTACAATATTTATAAATTAAAACATTGTTTTCCATGACAGGAAGTTCTTCAGTCCCCACAGTACCCAAGTGTCCCAGAAGGATTCCAGTGAGGCAGGGACACTCAGGTATAGATGTATCTTCAGGAGGATAGGTAGTTAGCTTAGATGGACCATCAGCAGTGCACTAGCTGTATTAATGAATGGCCCCAAATCAATGAGAAGGTCCTCTGACTGACTCAGCTCTAGTGGTGGGTCTGTAGTTAATTAAACAAAGATTTTATCAGACTTAAAGGATGTATCAAACTTTTAAAAAAATGCACAAACTAGTAGCAGTCAGAAGTTTGTACTGAATATAAAACACAACAGGAATGATTAAATTATTAAAAGGGAATAAAATATTAGCGTACCAGACAAAGCCAGTAAGAAATATAAACAGAGAGTTCAGATCTGTGAAACTAATAATGGATAAAAGGAGATGGAAGTTCAATTAAATCAAACTGAGAGGATGTTAGTGACATATTTTGATAATTTTAATAGACGATAGTTGGGGTGCACTCAATGGGCTGAATGGCCTTATGCTGTACGCCTCTATGACTCTACCCTAAAAATTGTTTTAATTGAAGAATTGGAAGGAAGAAGTGAACTCAGGAAAACTATGATCACACCAGGGCACTAGTTTTGAGGAAGCTGTTGGAGATGCAGGCTACATGATCCTAATAAATTTTATCCTATGCTCTTTAAATAAAAATAAACTAGAGAGCTAAATATAATAATTTTATTTCAAAAATCCCTAGATTTGGGGAAAGTTCCATTTGCTTGTGAAGTGGCATATGTAGTTCTTTATTCTAAAAGTGATGGAATGACAAAATAAGAAACCACGTATAAATTGGTTTGCATCCATTTAAGGGAAAATGTTCGAAACTATCAATGAAGGATTTGCAGCAAAGCATTCAAGCAGACAAAATCATGGTTATCAGATAAATTCAATATGGTTTTGATAAAGTGGAAGTATGTATATCCAAATTATTGGAATCTTTTGAAGGATTAACTTGCACTGTGCATGGAAGGGAACAGGAGGATGTACTGATTTCTGGAAGGCATTTGAAATATTAAAGGTTATTGTGGAATATAAAGGATGCTGGTATAGGAGGAAACATATTGGAAGAGACAGATGATGGGCTGGACAACAGGAATGAGGACTCTTTCCTTAGTTGGTAAGGTATATTTAGTGATGTTCCAGAGAGTCAGTGTTGGGCCTCAATTGTTTTCTAGTTTTGCTAATGAACCTGTGTAGACGTCTAAAGAAAAATGGAATCAGGATACTTCCTCTTTACTGAGGGAGGAAACTGCTGGGTTGGTGTGTGCAAGAAAACGAGCCCGCAGGTTTGGGAGTCGGTACTGCAGCCCAATCCCATTTCAGTTGTGAATACAAATATACTTATTAAAAACAGAAGGTATCCTATTTCAGATTGAGCATTGTGCAGAGAAGTGTTACATATTTCAGCAGAGGCAGCTTGCATGGGTTCTAAGGTGAGTTTTCTGAGACTGAAGTTATCCTGACTTGATTCTGAACGAGGTGCTTGGGCTTGTGCTTGCTTGCTGGGCTGCAGCTTCCACCACTTTTGTTAAGCGTTTCTTTCTAATTATTCGCTTCTCGAGATTTGATGAACATGGAGCAACTTCTCCTTTAGAAGAAGTTCAAAGTCAAAGTCAAGTTGATGGTCATATGCACAACTTTGGTCAATCAAAGTCCCAAGCTGATTTGGAAAGGTCGGGTACGGGATGAAGCTTGACAGCGGGGTCCAAGCCCAGAATGAATCGATTCGACAGGGCCCAGGTCTTAGAGTTAGGAATGACCCGATGTTTGGATGATTTAAACATGGGCCAGGTGGATCAAAAATGCAGGGTGTTGGGACCAGAGGTGAGAGTTGGGCCAGTTTTGCTCGCTGCTCCATGACGTTTACCCTGCTTGTATGTATGTATGAATACATACTTTGATAATAAATGTACTTTAAACTCTGAATGTATTGTATATGCACAGGTGCAAGGAAAAGCTTGCATTAGCATCACAAGCACAAAGCATCAGAGACACATATTCACAATAAATTAAACATATATTTTAAAAGATAGCTTAAAAACACATTATTTACAAGTAGTTTCACAAGTTTAAAGGTCAGATCTTCGGTATGTAACTGTGTTGCTGGAAGCTGCCAGCAAAATGTTGTCTTTCTCTGGCAACAACTTGTCTCCAGTTTGAGCTTCCAACATCATTAGAAGATGGTTCTTTTGTGAGTGAGCAATGCCAGTCAGTCATTGAAAATCTCATCATGAATGAATATTGGATGCTACACTGCTTGCTGATGTCTTTTGGGCAAACTGGATGTCAGAAAAACTATGCTTGAGATCTTGCCTCAAAATGTCCAACTTTTCTAAGTGTCAGAGACTAACACAATCATAAGAATACAAGGAAGTTGGTTAGCATGCCACTAATGCAGCTTTTAATCTGTGCGATTTTGGGTTTCCAGGTCCTGTGTTAATGAATTTCTGGGCAATTTCACTGCTAGTAATTATTGTTTGATTAGTGTAAATGACGCACCATGTCTGAAATCAAGCTGAATGTTTAACCTTTATCTAAATAAAGCTTAATATCAAATTTAGAAGTTTCTCTTTAATGTGGTTAGCATGAAAATTGCTGGTGAAGCTTTGTGTGTCTGTTGTATTTGTAAAAGGAAATGGACAACATATAATATATGGAAATAAGTAAACTGAACAGTTAGTAACCTTGGTAACAACTAGCCCATTATAACATCAATACTACATTGGATAATGATTTTTTTCCTCTATGTACAACCTATTTCATGAGTTGATGAGAACACATTAATCCATCCATCTTGTGCTGTTTATCAGAAATTGTTGCATTAATATCAAATGATAAATAAGGTAATAAAGGATCAGTCTGTGCTTTTTTGTGCACATTTGATCTCTGTTCCCAGATTCTCATCAACTATTAGTCACTTGCAGTTTTTTTAAAGTACAGTTGATCCAAGCCCATCCAGTAGAGTAAGTATTATTTTACAGCAGAATGTAATGACCCTTTTTAGTGACCCAGCATTCCAGGTCTGAGTGAGAAAAAAATGGCAATGGCAGATTTTTTGTGTTCAAGATACAACTGTTAGTAGGCATATTTTTGAGGTTAAAATGCCCTTTGTGTTGAAGGCCTGTGATTTTCATTAAGAAAGTCGAGTTTTATTTTGCTTATTTACTTCAACGTATTCTTCAAGGTTTACCTGCAGACCTCTATCCTATTTATTCAGTGGTTTTAAATGAACTCCCTTTTTGTTGAAGATGCCTGAAGTCCTGTGTTTGAATAGCAAGGCAAATAATTGAAAGCAAACGACACTCAGGCACAGACCTGGTGAAATCCCACTGCTGGATCTCCCATGGATAACTCTCCTCTACTGTCCTAGCTCATTAATAACACATGTTCTTGTACACTGTGCCATTTCACAAGCTTTCTCTCCTCCCACTACCTCCACCATCTCTTCAATATCAAAGCGCACAGAACACAATCTCAAGGGAAATTGATTTGCATGTTGTGGAAAATAAAATTGTGAGATAGATATTACCACAAGCTCACTTCATGTTGAATAGAGACTGAGAAAGATACAGCTTGGAAACAGGCCCTTCAGTCCATCAAGACCGTGCCGAAAATCAATCACCCATTTTTCCACTTACCATATACAAACCCCCTTCTTTCACACTCCACATTGTCAATGTCTCCTCCACGGATTCTACCTGTCACCTACATATGAGTGACATTTTACATGCTGGTGTCCAATTAACTTACTAGACTGCATATTTCTGATTGTGGGCAGAAACCATGGCACCTGGAGGAACCTTGCATGGTGACAGAGAGAACGTGCAAACTCCATAGAGACAGCACCACAGGTCTCAATGTGAGGCTGTAAGGCTGAGCCTCTACTAACTGTGCCACTGTGCCAGCCCCATAGTAATTAGATATTACAAGTTGAGGTCAAACTAAATTTACATCGCAATGTTCGGATCCATTGCATATTTGTACTAAAGTCATGGAAAATGGTGGCACAGAAAAATGTTATATAGTCATTGTGTTCGAGTGGGTATATAAGGAGGTGTCTCTAGGGAGACTTGTCATTTGATTAGCCTGTGCCTGAGGAAGACAGTCAGGTTTACTGTTGCAGTCAGAATCTGTAAGTATGCAATTGTTAAGGCCAAAAGGTGGTTTGGATAGATTCGATAACCAGTCACAAAGCTTCTGTAGTAAGTCATTGTTTCCATGTCGGTGTAGAAAGGCCTTTTGGATTTATCCCTCTTCTCACCTCTCGGTCCATATGCCTTTTGATTAGAATATGTCAGGATGTTGCCCAGGAACCTCATAACAGAGAATTAAAATAATTTTCAAGGAATTGCTCAGTTACTGTGAAGTTCTGGGCAGATATGTTAATCAATACTTATTATTCAGCAAGTCAGTCAAGAGGAAAGCTTAGTTGAAACTTGTCTAATTGGTTCTTGTTAAAGAATGAACATGATCTTATTAGCAGACACCAATTGTAATATTTCACAAGTTATTAGCATTTCTATTCCATGTGGTTACAGAGCCATTGTAAGGTAAATCTTGTGAAAATGAAATGGGGCACTGTGTTTTTCACAATAAAAACATAAATTGTTGGAAACATTTTGTTGGTCAAGCTGCCATTATGGAAAGGAGATAAAGTTAACATTTCAGATTGAAGACCCTTTATCTAAACTGGGAAAGAGACAAAACAAGTAGGCTTTAAGTTGCAGAGTGAGGAGATATGAACAGGACCAGGGGAGTATCTCTGCCAATGTAAAGCCAAGATTTCCATGGGAAGGAGTGGTTGATGAAGTTATGAAGTTATGTGTTATGTGTCAGGCATTCATCTCCTCGACAACAAAAAAAAATCAGCATTGTTTTTTTTGATTTTGTACCAATCAGGTATTAACTCTTTGCTTTACTCAATTGTATCAAGCTAGAGTTGGCAAAGGCAAATGCACACTTTGCAGAGTCAGATTGCCAATTCTATTATGACCACAGAGTTTCAATGAAGGTGACTGCAATGTAGTTTATAGCTCAAATATTGCATTGCACCCAGCTGATTCCCAGGAAATACTTTATATAGCACTAAAGCAAACAGCTATTTTTACAAAGCTGAGCTCGTCAACAGCAGAAACATGCACCATTAGTAGAAAAGTATTAGTTCTTTATGTAAAGGACAAAATAGGATGTCCAGCAGCACAACATCTAAATATTTTCATCATAGTCAGATTTCCTCAAATTTAGTCTCTCTTTTTTTACTAAACTAAGACACAATTAAAATATGAGCAGTCAGGTTTCTGGTGATAATCATTTGTAAAGAGAATTATCTTTAATTAAATTGTTTTCCCTTGCTTTAAAAAGCACAGATCATTATATCACTGTGTGGGCTAGAGATCTCCTACTATCTTTAATTACAGAAAGTAAATGAAGTGCACATTGCTCAAAACGTGTTATTGTGGAGGAATAAATCAAGTTTCTTTCTTATAAAATTTAGACTATTCCCCGTTAATACCTACCTGCATGACACTTTTTTTTAAGAGATGTACTGGTTGCTGTTTTCAATGGAAACAATGCAAAGGAATTGCATTGAATCCTTGTGAAGGGTCTCAGCCAGAAATTTCAAATGTTTGCTCTTTTCCATAAATGCTCCTGGCCTGCTGAGCTCCTCTAGCATTTTGTGTCTGTTGCTTTGGACTTCCAACATCTGCAGATTTCCTCATTTTTGTTTTTAACTGTTCAAATCATGAAGGCAAGCATTCAAAGTCAAGGTGATCTTAAATGTATTTGCAAAGGCATTAATGGAGGAAGCATTTTTAAATGGACTATTTACAGAGCACACTGTTAAATTGCCTTGCTGAGCAGCAAGAGAGAAATATCATATCTAAGTCAAGTAGGATTTAGAACATAGAACAGTACCACACAGGAACAGACGCTTTGATCCTTAGTGTTGTGCTGAACCAGCTAAAAAGTAAATTAAAAAAACCCTGTAAACTAATCCCTCCTACCTTCACAATATCCATATCCCTCCGTTTTCCTCACATTCATGTGCCTCCCTTAAAAGCCTCTAAAAAAGTGTCTTTGAGTTGCAGTGCCACTTATGCAGAAGAATCCAATGCTGAGGTTTATTTTATTTGTCCATTGTTTCTTAATGCTTTGCTGCCAACATCAAGAACTGTGCCAGTTGATTGGGTAGAATTCACTCTTGGCTGCAGGTAATCATGATATGGCTGGTCAAAAAGTACAAAACCTTTGTCATTGCAAGATACTACTCTGGATGAATTTAGAATTAATCCCAAGCAGGATTGGACACTGAAGTGAGAAGTATTCCACACACCCCAGCAGAGGAATGCGTAGATATGCTGACTAGCTTTCTCTGTCCAAACCTCAAAAGCAGCATGCTTGATGACCCGGAAAATCAATGGAGAGTACAATGATTTAGCTGCAGGCAGAAACAGAATTTTCCTTGTTCTAAATAAGGAGTATTTAATAAGGGTGCAAAATGTTATTCTAAATTTAGCTGTTGACACTGTCAACATTTTGCACATATTGCTACGGTGCCAAAACTAAACCTTTTCTTCTATTTAACCAAATTGATGAATAGATTTTTATGTTAAATTGATTTGCTACGAATAGTGGCAAAGATTAATCTGTTTTCTGTAAATGCATCTCCAGTTCAAAGCGAGAGAGAATGTGGTTTGGAAGAGGTGTAATGATAGTAGAGGCAGTATTATTGGGACAGAGTTGGACAATGAGCATGTGACAACAGAGCCTCAGTGTTACATTGGGGTTATCTGATTAGAGGATCAGTGATGGCTAGATGCTGTGGCATGAACACAGTCACTGGAGAGACACTGAAGCTAGTGGATATAGAAGTGTTTTATTCAACAAAAACAAACAGCAGAAAACATGCTGAAAGCAGAGGACTGCTTGTCCCAATATTACATGACACTTTATGTGCTAAAGATCAAAGGTAACAGCAGGCAAATTCAATAGTTACAATGTATCTACAATGCTTCCTTTGAATTACATATAGTTTTCAAACATCTTCATCACACCCACACTCCAGACACCCAAAATGAATGTTAGTCAGCAACACACACAAAATGCTGGTGGAACGCAGCAGGCCAAGCAGCATCTATAGGGAGAAGCACTGTCGACGTTTCGGGCAGAGACCCTTCGTCTTCAAAATAATAATTGCTACCTCCAGAATATGCCCTAACACTAAAGGCTCAGATACCATGATGACTTGTCTTGTCTTGTCCTTACTGCACCAACTGCCGCCACTGGGCTATAAACATGAAGGAGCAGTGTGTGGTTATGTGTCTTGCTCAAGGACACACATGCTGCCTTGGCTGAGGCTCGAACTAACAACCTACAGATAGCCAGCCCAAAACCTTAACCACTTGGCCATGTGCCAACACACTAGGAGATCAGTGATACCATAGACATAGTGAGGCTCAGTAATGCTAGGGGTTCTATGATGACCAACTCTCTCAGCTACTTGAAATGGGTGCAGTAGTTTGTAAGTGCAACCTTCATTCTTGCACAGTATCCAATTCACTTAGTAACTCATCTGAAAATTAAAATACTTTTTTAAAAAAAACTGTAGATGGAGGAAATCTAAAATAGAATGGAAAATTCCGAAATAGTCAGCAGTTCAAACTGCATCTGTAGGAAGAGAAGCAGAGTTAATGTTTAAGGTCAAAGAACACCCATCAGAGTTAGGAAGGAAACAAAACAACTTGTTGATGGGGCAGGGTGCAGTGGGATGGGTTTGATAGGGTAAAACAGGTATATGCACAGACGTAATCTTTAAACAAGGTTATCTCGTCAATGAGTGAGTGGGAGCAGATAGCGAGTGAGAATCTAGACAAAATAATATATGAGTTGTGAAATGCAGAACAGAAAGACATGCTTTGTAAGTCAGGCTGGGCAATCTTCCATTCTCAAGGAAAAAGTAAGATAAAAAAAGGGATAAAACAAACTAGGCCAATATCACAGGTGGATAATTGATATACACAGAGAAATCAAGTAACCTGAAGCCAAAATTTAGCCTAAAGGCTGCTCAGAAGTAAGGTATGATACTTTTGTTGGGTCTCATTGCAAAGAGAAAGGCCAGATCATAAGATGAGAGTGGAAAAGTCAAAATGGCCAACACTTCATCAGCAGTTAGTAATAAATTTAAAGCAGTAATTTAAGCAGGTTGATAGGTTCTTGAATAGTAAGGGTGTCAAAGGCTATGGGGAGAAGGCATGAGAATGGGGTTGAGGGAGAATATAAGTTAGCCATGATTGAATGGAAAGAAGACTCGATAGGCTGAATGGCCTAATTCTGCTTCAATGCTTTATAGTTTTATGATCTGGAAAGGGTAAGTGGGGGTCCAGGTATGCTGGGACTATTGGATTTCAGTTAGCCCACTAGTGGTGAAGCAATCAGTACCTTTATTGAATTGAATTGATTTTATTTCTTACATCCTTCACATTCATGAGATGTAAAAATCTTTACGTTATGTCTCCATCTAAATGTACAATGTGCAATCATAGTA
Organism: Hemitrygon akajei; assembly: GCF_048418815.1. Lineage (NCBI taxonomy): Eukaryota > Metazoa > Chordata > Chondrichthyes > Myliobatiformes > Dasyatidae > Hemitrygon > Hemitrygon akajei. The sequence continues at coordinate 34,622,336 of NC_133134.1, read as the reverse complement.
ATTTATAATAATTCATAATAAATAGAACAGTCAATGTAATATAGAGTACACACAAGTCAGTGTGAGTTCATCAGTCTGATGGCCTGGTGGAAGAAGCTGTCCTGGAGCCTGCTGGTCCTGGCTTTTATGCTGTAGTACCACTTCCCGGATGGTAGCAGCTGGAATAGATTGTGGTTGGGATGGCTTGGGTCCCCAATGATCCTTCGGGCCCTTTTTACACACCTGTCCTTGTAAGTGTCCTGAATCATGGGAAGTTCACAACTACAGATGTGCTGGGCTGTCCGCACCACTCACTGCAGTATCCTGTGATTAAGGAAGGTACAGTTCCCATACCAGGCTGTGATGCAGCCAGTCAGGATGCTCTCAATTATGCCCCTGTAAAAAGTTCTTAGGATTTGGGGGCCCATACCAACCTTGCTCAACTGTCTGAGGTGAAAGAGCTGCTGTTGTGCCTTTTTCACCACACAGCTGGTGTGTACAGAGCACGTGAGGTCCACAGTGATGTGGATGCGGAGTAACTTGAAGCTGTTTCCCTTTCCAACTCTAGATCTACTTATGTCAATAGGGTTTAGCCTGTCTCCATTCCTCCTGTAATCCACAACTAGCTCCTTTGTTTTTGCGACATTGAGGGAGAGGTTGTTTTCTTGACACCACAGTAGGCCACCTCATTATTCTTTGAGATAAGGCCACTCAATGTAGTGTAGTTGGCAAATTTAAATAGCAGTTTGGAGCTGTGGGTAGCAATACAGTCTTGGGTATACAGGGAGTAAAGGAGGGGACTCAGTACGCAGCCCTGAGGGGCTCCTGTGTTGAGAGTCAGAGGGTTGGAGGTGAGAGAGCCCATTCTTACAACCTGCTGGCGATCTGACAGGAAGTCTAGGATCCAGCTGCACAAGGCAGGGTCAAGGCCGCTGATCTTCTTGTCAAGCCTGACAAGACAGTGACAATATTTACATTTGGTCTGATGTGACACACAGTATTTGTGCCACACTAGTGCCAGGCAGTAAATGTTTCTGTCAAGCCAAAATCTTGGCACCAAATGCTGATATTGGAAGTCCTGTCATTTACTGCTGATACTATCATCGAGTGCCTCACAGTGGAAATCATAGAAATATGGACTGGAGAATACAACAGCCTTACTTGAGCAAAAGACAGCCCAATAGAATGACTCAGCAAATCATGTAGCATCCATGGAGGCAGAAGGACGGTCAATGTTTTGGATTGGGAACCTGCATCAGGATTGCTAATGGGAACTCTTTAATTCACACACTATCTGACAGTTTTAAATTTCTTCAATGGGTCCAGCACTGTTAAGATACCACACTGAGAGAAACATCTAATAAAGATTCCTTCAAAAGCATATTCCAAAATCCATGACCACTTCAGCCTAGAATGAGGGCAGTAGATGAAACAGACTGTCACGTAGAACAGAATGTATGCATTTTCTCCAGTTTGTGCACTGTTCAACATCACCGAGTCAAATCCTGGAACCCCACCTAACAGTACTCAGGGATAACTTCCTGACAAAGACCATAACAGTTCAGGAATGCTGGGCTTACTTATGACGTCCATATGTCATGAGTGCTAAAAGATGCAAATTGATCATAAGGGATGTATAAACTTAGAGAGTTTTAGTTTATTCAATTTTTTATTAATATGACATACAATATATGGAATACTTGTTTGTTACTCTTACTCTTACTGTTAATAAACAATGTAGTTGTTCTTTCTGTAAGAATTAGCACAATGAATTCCTTTAGGTCCTGAGTTACAATTCAATATGGGTGGGAAACAGGGGTAATTTTATTTTTCACCTGAGCCAAGGCAGTCAGTATATATTATGGGGAGCACTTGCTGACTAAAAATTACTCCTGCTGTCTTTTGTAAATCCCATTTTTAGAGGCAATCATAGATTTTAGAGCCAAAATAAAAAGCTTAAATAAGTATTCCCATCCACCATTTCCATTCTTATATGTATAGATTAGCTCCGCATATCATTCCAAGCAACAATCACAGAATAAGCAGAAATGGTGCTTTTGCGACTCCAATATTCTGTTCTGTTCCAACGTGTGTGCAAAGACTCCGGAAGAAGGGACATCGACTGTTTACTCTTTTCCATAGGTGCTGTCTACCCTGCTTAGTTCCCCCAGTGTTTTGTGTGTGATCTCCTTAAAGAAAAGGGATGCTACTGAAAGCACTCACTGTTATGAGGGCTACTGCTCCCATACTGATGTACCAGGCTTCTAGGCTTTGGTACAACCTATAATCTCCCTTCTCCTGGCTGTGACTCACTTGCATCTTCACCCTTGACCTCCCTCCCTGATCAGTTATTGATATCGTTGATGAACCCCAGTGTCTTTCAAGCCCCAGTTCCTTCCAAGATTGTGAGGATGAACAATTAGCAATCCTTTAATCTGTTCTCTGGGCACTTTGGTCGACTTTTAGTGGCTACCCCTGAAAGTTACTCTTCTCAATGATATGCCCTAGAGCTCTGAAACTTGTATATCTACCTGAATGAATGCCCGATAATGTTCTCCTGAATCCCCTGAACATGTTTTATGAGCCACAAACCAAGTGTTGGCTAACTTCTTCTTCAGGGACTGGAACTTACACTCTTCTTGGCTGAGTGATCTATGGTCAGCTGAGTTGCTGATGTGTACAGCAGAAAATCAGATTCTTTTTACACTGTTTGTTGTATGAGTATCATTCAGCAATCATCTGACTTTGGTGCTCTATGGATCTTATCAGATTAAATAATCAATTTAACTATAAACGAATGTGCTGATGCATGTGAATGCTCCTTACTCTTTCTGGAGAAGTGTTTGATTATTGTCCTTAAAAAACACGTTGTTTACATATCATGCGTATCGAGCCAATCACTTTTATTAATTTGTTGCAGCTTTACAGGTGCACATATTCATTTATCATCTTATAGCAGTATTATCTATCATCATATTATTTGGACTTTGAATCCGATTATTTCTATTTTCTATTTTGATTGTATTCACATCCAATTTTATTTGTAGCTTCCTAACACCCCTGCATTTACCAGGTTAGTCTAATATAAAGCAAAGGTTCTGATCAGAATGTCATTTAAAATCATTGTCTTAAAAATAGGAACCTATATTCACAATTCATAAAATTTTTATTAATTGTAATGTTGAACCTGGCTGCTCTTAGGCAGGATTGAAACCATAATCAAAGTACCTTCTTGAAAAGTTGAACTCTATTTTGATGCAAAAATTAATAGCTGTCATCACCACTGAATTTGGTAAAGCACAGATATAACAGACTCCCTCTTTTCTCAGTAAAATGCTTTCTGGCAACATTACTTGGATTACTTTCACGAGCTTTCATGAACTTTAAGTGGTGCCCTTCATTCAATTAGAATTGCATTGGCTCCAGGGTGCTTTCTGATCATTGGCTGCAGACTGTTGAACATATTGCAAGACAAAAACATTTCCTCTGCAAAATTTAACCATTGTCTAAAACCTAACGAACAATTGTAATAGTTTAGTATTTTGCTGAAGTGTGCATGGTTTGTTATAGGATTTGATGGGATGGGTGAAAGATTCTCAATATCATCTGACAACTTAATTGGTAGCATACTGTGAATAAAACTGTTTGAAAAATTTTGGTGCCTTCGTAGAGCGTAACAAAATGAAAATCGGGACATTATGTTCCAATAATGTCAGTGTATGTTGTATGTTGATTCCCATACCAAGAATCAGACTTCTGTGAAAATTCACCTCATGAATATTTTAAAAGTATAGATTCTGTAAACTAACTGTCAAAATGTTATGTGTTGTATTGACATAGCAATGCCCCTAATAAAAAGAAAAGAGAATGTATTAAATGTACTAACAGAATGTAGTTGCTATCTTTGAATCTAATATTTTTTTGCCACAGGAACCAAAGGTAATTATACATGGAGCTAAACTGGAATAGTTATTTGCAGTAATAAAAATTAATAACTCTTAATCACTTTCAAGTGCATTTGAGGTTTGTGGTTAGATTCAGATTCATTTATTTATCACATGTTCATCAAAGCATACAGTGAAATATGTTGTTTGCGTTAAAAACCATCACAATTTAAGAATGTGCCGGGGGTGGCCTCCAAGTGTCATCACACATTCTAGCACCAAAGTGGAATGTCTACCATGTCCGCAGAACAATGATAATAGAATAACAGAAAAAAAACAAGTCCCAATCCTCCATCAACAAACACACACACACACACACACACACACACACACACACACACACACACACACACACACACACACACACACACACACACACACACACACACACACACACACACACACACACACACACACACACACACACACACACACACACACACACATCTCCAATCCCAGAACAGGCTACCTCTAGGCCTCCAGCCTCCACTGGATTTTTAATAATCCCATGATGAGTTGTGAAGTGCTATTGACAGATTCCAGTGTTTATTTGATATCAGTATATCTGAATAAATAACGTTGTTCTTATTATTATGATTATTTGATCTTTATTTTGATAACATTGAATAAGACTCCTTTTACTTACCAGTCTGTGACAAGCTGGTATCCCTGGTAAGTGACAGTTGGTTACATTAGAGTCTGCAAAGCTAGTTTAGTTCCTGAAGGTAATTTGATGGAAAGAATCCACACTGATTCCTGGTAAAGGAAACCTTGATACCGGACAGTGCTTGAGATCAGAAGATAATATAGGGAGGTGCACTTCCAAAGAAAAACAGAAGTGCATTACTCTAGTTTTACATTACTCTCCCATTTGGCATCTCAGTAGTAAACTTTACATAGCAAGGACAAGTTCCTCCACTCTACTGGAAGCTCTTCCACTCCTCTCTCAAACCCAGCATTGTTCTGTCACATTTACCCCCTCATTTCCCATGTCTTTTGCAGTATTCCCTGTTGTCAAAATGTATCATGGGATGAGAAATTGAGGCAAAAATTTGTACTTGCTGGCACGCTCTGCCCTGCTGTGGAACACTGCAAGATTACAAAAGGACAGGATATCACTTTGCTCTGTACACCCGTCATCTTTCTCTACCCTCCTACCTCGAACCCCAACTGTCCTGGACCTGCACCATCCCATGCACTGCTTTTTTCCATCTGAGAGTCAGAAGTTTGCAAATACTTCCCGGATATTGTATATTGTCTTATCCTGTGAAGAAATGGGGTTAAAGTAGTATGGAACAAATGAAAGATCTATCAGGTCCATATTAATTGGGCAGAGCTGTTGTTTGGTGTAGTTTGGCATTAGCCAATGATAACAGACATTTATGTGTGTTTCTATTAGTAGATACCATAGCAAAGTAAATGTTCTTCACTGTCTAGTTAGATTAATTAATTTTTTGCAGCATTTGGGAGAATTGCTATGGCAGTCAATGCCTTTACTGCCTTCTAATCGTACGTGAATGCCCTGGTCTGGGAACCAAAGGACCCTGTTCCACCTTTCCTCGTCTCATCTATGATCTTCTCCAGGGCTGAAACTCCTCATGGCCCTCTCCTGAGAATGCACAGCAGTCACTTCTGAACTTCTGAGAAGCTGAGAATATAAAGAATTGATTATGTCAATTATAGTACATATTAAGTATATTGATTTAATCAAAGCTTTACAATGGGATGCTGTTTATATATATACAGTACTGTGCAAAAGTTTTAGGCACGTATATATAACTAGGTTGCATAAGACTTTTGCCACTGTAGTGACTTTACTTATTGCACCATACCACTGTTGCTGCAAAAAAAAAGCAAATGCCATGATATATGTGAGTAATGATAAAAATGATTCTGATATGGGGCAATATTGTGGGCTGAGAGTGGGAAGAGGGCAGGGAGAGCAGAAAGATGATTGGAAAAAGGGGAAGGAAGTGGGAAGTACCACAGAGACATTCTGTAATGACCAAGAAACCAGTTGTTTGGAATCAAATAACTTTGCCAGGTGTTCAGGGCAGGGTGTCTCTGCACCCTCACCACTCTCTGCCCCTGGCACTCCTTCTCTGCCATGGGCCTCATACTCCGCCCTCACCATTCCCAACGTCCTTCTTTGCCCCCAGATTTACAAGCTTGCTATCAGCTCCACATGGACAAGTACATTATTGTAAATTATATATTATATATATGCATATTTGTATGTATACTCATTTAGTAGTTGTATTGAAGAATGTATTTTTCTCTCTCAATATTTTTATTAATTTCTACATAGAAGAATACAGAGTACAAGAAGATATATATTATAAGTCAAAAAAAGATAAAATAATACCAAATACATTATACTTGAATCACACTTGCAATCTCTTTATTCTATATTCATGTAAATTAAATTAAATTGTAATATTGAAATGTGATAGTTCAATAAAAAGAATGCATTTTTAAACTTCATCCTTTCTATTGTGTTCCATTTTTACAAACTGAGGGTGCATTGGTTGTGTTTTAACAATGGTCTAAAAACTGGTCACTTATTACTTTTTACATCTATTTTTCTTTCTGTCCTTTGCTCATATACTTGGCAAGAAATTTGTTTGAAACTTGCTTAGGAAAATGAATACTGGTAGACTTGCTAACTTGTGGTAGAATATCAAGGTTGTACTGTATACCACAGTAAAATATATGTTGCTGTTCTAATATGGATAAACAATGATTTAATAGACACAGATATTAATTTTCATACTTGTAAAGGAATATTATGTTTAATCTACACTCTTGCTAGATTTTAGGTTTGTTACTTTTTGTATAGCACGCTAATACAAATCTCAGAAAGTACAACCATTTGTTATTGATAATCTCAATTATAATTGATTTGGTACCTGTAAATACTTCAAGGTACAATGAAGAAGAGGTTTAAATAAAACCTGATAAGGTATCCTCAGAACAATTTGGCCAAAATGTTGGTTTTAAGGAACATTAATAGTTAATGCAGGTTTCAGATAAAGTTTGTAACTAACTGAGAAAATCTTGATTGATAAGTACCAAGTGGGTATTGTAACATATATTACAGCTTTAATTCACCTTAAAGCACAGCATTTATTAGGCACGTGTGCTAATTCCATGCAGATACTATGCAAGCCAAATGACAAAGTATGATACAATGAATTAGACATTTCTCAATTCATAGGTACATTTGTTACTAACCTGTTACATTTATGCTTAGTTCATCAGTTCATTACAGGGTGGCTTTTCTAACAGCCTCAGGGAAATGATTCACCTGTCCTCCTAACTGAGAACATCTTGCACAGAAAAGGAATTTAAAGAGGTGTTGAATTGCCATTAGAGAAAGTGAAGGGGGATGAATAATCTAAATGATTTAATTGATCAGTCTAGCCAACTGACTGCATCATCATTTTAAATTGTCACATAAATGTTTATTCTTCAATGACATCATTGATGCAATTCCAATAGTTTTTCCAAGTGGGTCTGACATAATCCATCATAATCACTGAATATTAGAGGAAAGTCACAGCAATGGAAGTGGAACTATGCAGAATTGACTTTGCTAACAATTACATTCTTAATCAGCTTTATTAAACATTAATACTAAAAGCAAATTATGAATCAGAGGCAAATTTAAAGTTAAAAATACCAACAAAGGGTAAGTAAGTATATATTGACAAGCTATGGTGCTCTTCAATACTTTGTCCTGCAGTTGTGACCGAACAATAATATGAGTTCCAGATATTAGAATCAAGGAATGAGTGGAGAGTTGAGATTTGGCGAGACTTTGATTTTCATAGCATTGCCACAGAACGTTCTTGTCCAATTTACAGACCAGACTTAGATGGATAACCACCTGCATTGAAAATGTCTTCAACTGAAGTCTGGGATAATTCAGAAGAGACTGGGTACACTCTGCCCAACAGTTCCCCTGCACTCTCATCAATAATAATGTCTATGCAACTGTATGGTTGTAGATGGAGAGGAGCATATTTATCCCATGGCATTAAGAATGTACTTCCTCATAGGAAGTAGAAAAAATTAATCTTTTTTAAATATCTTGAAGATCGGAACTATTTAGCTACTGATTAGCACAACATGGAAAGTAAAAATCACAACACAGATGATATTCTATTATAATATCATCCTGGATTTTGGCAAGAGTAGCCTGGAGTTGTTGCCACTTACTCATCTTATTCCATGAAACTCACAACAAATTTAGGATTTTCCTGCCTGCCTGGTTTAACTCATAAATGCTAAAGCTGCTGTCAGTATTTCAGCTCTCCCATTGCAATCAAACAAAATAATTCTGAATTATGTGAATTAAGGTTGTAAATTGCTTTTAAATGTCATGAATATCTTGTGCTTTGTTCCACGTGATCTAAGTGAAGTTTTAATGACATACTAAGCCACAACCGCCACTTAGCACACTCTATGACCTTAAGAAAAAATGCAAAATTCAAAACTATTCAAAACTAGAGGAAACAGTTTTAAGGTGCTTGGAACTAGGTACAGAGGAGATATCAGGGGTAAGTTTTTTATGCAGAGACTGGTGAGTGCGTGGAATAGGCTGCTGGTGACAGTGGTGGAATCGGATATGATAGGGTCTTTTAAGAGACTCCTGGATAGGTACATGGAGCTTAGAAAAATAGAGGGCTATGGGTAAGCATAGATAGTTCTAAGGTAAGGACATGTCTGGCACAGCTTTGTGGGTCAAAGGGCATGTATTTTGCTGTAGGTTTTCTATGTTCTAAGTTCTATATAAGGGATATCACTTAAAAATACTTATATTTATTTCCTATATTTCAGATCACCATATGTATATCTTTTAGACTTTAGTCAGCACTCTGTATAATACTTTAAAATTTAATTAACAATTAGAAACAAAGAAACGTAGAAAACCTACAGCACAATACAGGCCCTTCAGCCCATAAAGTTGTGCCGAACACGTCCCTACCTTAGAAATTACTAGGCTTACCTATAGCCCTCTATTTTACTAAGCTCCATGTACCTATCTAAAAGCCTCTTAAAAGACCCTATCGTTTTCACCTCCACCACCGTTGCCGGCAGCCCATTCCATGCAGTCACCACTCTCTGAGTAAAAAACGTACCTGGAAATCTCCTCTGTACCTACTCCCCAACACCTTAAACCTGTGTCCTCTTGTGGCAACCATTTCAGCCCTGGGAAAAAGCCTCTGACTATCCACACGATCAATGCCTCTCATCATCTTATACACCTCTATCAGGTCACTGCTCATCCTCCTTCGCTCCAAGGAGAAAAGGCTGAGTTCACTCAACCTATTCTCATAAGGCATGCTCTCCAATCCAGGCAACATCCTTGTAAATCTCCTCTGCACCCTTTCTATGGCTTCCGCACCCTTCCTGTAGGGAGGTGACCAGAACTGAGTACAGTACTTCAAGAGGGGTCTGATCAGGGTCCTATATAGCTGCAACATTACCTCTCGACTCCTAAATTCATTTCCATGATTGATGAAGGCCAATACACCGTATGCCTTCTTAACCGCAGAGTCAACCTGCGCAGCTGCTTTGAGCGTCCTATGGACTCGGACCCCAAGATCCCTTTGATCCTCCACACTGCCAAGAGTCTTACCATTAATACTATATTCTGCCATCATAATTGACCTACCAAAATGAACCACTTCACACTTTTCTGGGTTGAACTCCATCTGCCACTTTTCAGCCCAGTTCTGCATCCTATCAATGTCCCACTGTAACCTCTGACAGCCCTCCACACTGTCCACAACAGCTCTACCTTTGTGTCATCAGCAAACTTACTTCTCCACTTCTTCATCCAGGTCATTTATAAAAATCACGGACAGTAAGGGTCCCAGAACAGATCCCTGAGGCACTCCACTGGTGACCGACCTCCATGCCGAATATGACTCATCAACAACCACTCTTTGCCTTCTGTGGGCAAGCCAGTTCTGGATCCACAAAACAATGTCCCTTTGGGTCCCATGCCTTTTTACTCTCTCAATAAGCCTTGCATGGGGTACCTTATCAAATGCCTTGCTGAAATCCATATACACTACATCTACTGCTCTTCCTTCATCAATGTGTTTAGTCACATCCTCAAAAAATTCAACCAGGCTCGTAAGGCACGACCTGCCTTTTACAAAGCCATGCTGACTACTTCTAATCATATTATACCTCTCCAAATGTTCATAAATCCTGACTCTCAGGATCTCCTCCATCATCTTACCAACCACTGAGGTAAGACTCACTGGTCTATAATTTCCTGGGCTATCTCTACTCCCTTTCTTGAATAAAGGAACAACATCCACAACCCTCCAATCCTCCGGAACCTCTCCTGTCCCCATTGATGATGCAAAGATCATTGCCAGAGGCTCAGCAATCTCTTCCCTCGCCTCCCACAGTAGCCTAAGGTACATTTTGCCCGATCCCGGCGACTTATCCAACTAGATGCTATCCAAAAGCTCCAGCATATCCTCTTTCTTAATATCTACATGCTAGCTCCAGCACATCTTCTTTCTTAATATCTACATGCTAGATACATGCTACATGCAATAGTGCTTCTTTATCAAATGAATTCTTTAGATTGTTTGTCTGCTTGGCCAGCACTAAAGCAGCTGGTTGTCAGGGATTTTCTCAAGCTGATACCAGGCAGCAAAAGCCTTCCCTCCACCAAATTTGTCAGTTCATTGGAGCTATCTTCAATATCAGTAGGAAGTAACTTTTTTCTCTGCCTGACCACAAATTGTGGGCAATTCAAATCTTCCCTTTAACTCCAGAGTTTTCATGTCCAGGCAGATACATCAGTAGAATATTTTACTGCTAGGTTCATCATCTACTATGTCTTAGTAGATAGATAGATAGATAGATAGATAGATAGATAGATAGATACTTTATTCATCCCCATGGGGAAATTCAACATTTTTTCCAATGTCCCATACACTTGTTGTAGCAAAAACTCATTACATACAATACTTAACTCAGTAATAATATGATATGCATCTAAATCACTAACTCAAAAAGCATTAATAATAGCTTTAAAAAAAGTTCTTAAGTCCTGGCAGTTGAATTGTAAAGCCTAATGGCATTGGGGAGTATTGACCTCTTCATCCTGTCTGAGGAGCATTGCATCGACAGTAACCTGTCGCTGAAACTGCTTCTCTGTCTCTGGATGGTGCTATGTAGAGGATGTTCAAGGTTTTCCATAATTGACCGTAGCCTACTCAGCGCCCTTCGCTCAGCTACCGATGTTAAACTCTCCAGTACTTTGCCCACGACAGAGCCCGCCTTCCTTATCAGCTTATTAAGACGTGAGGCGTCCTTCTTCTTAATGCTTCCTCCGTGCGCAAAAACATCAGCTGTATTCTGCACCTACAGAGACGGTCATATTTTAATTTGTCATAGTTTGTTTAATCTGATTTGTAATGTTCTAAACCATCAGCTATTGCTTTTGAAAAGCAGTGCACTTTGCTGTTTTTTCTATCTAATTATTGCCCAAGTTTTTTAATAAGAATATCTGGGAATGAACAAAGTCTGTACAATTAATATTGAATGTCTAGATAATAGAATCAAAGCTTCTATCAAGAAAAAAATATGTTTTATTAACAGGAGTACTTTAAGTATCTCCAAAAGTAAATTTCCATCAGACAGAATGAGTATTGTCTTCTGGGGCCAAATGCCTACATGTGATGATAAGTAAAGAAATTTCTGGAAAATCTTGTTCTGAAATCATTTTACATTGGGATCAATTCTGCTGCTGAAGATCAGTGCTGGGCTGTACATCAAATATCAATTTTTGTTTTCTGTTTGCATAAATTTGTGAAAGACAAAGATTCATCACATCTATGGACTTACCAGTAAATTACCTCTATTTGCAAGGAACTGAAGTAGAAAGGAAAGTGCTGGAATCTATAATAAGGAGGTAATAGCGGAACACTGAGAAAAGAATAATAGAATTGAGCAGAGTCAACATGGATATATAAAAGGGAGCTAGAAATATTTTAGAATGTGACCAGTAGAATAGATAAGGGAGAAGAATGGTTGTGGTGTAGTTAATTGTAAAAGGGCTATCATGAGATCCTATGCAAAAAGGTTTGACCTCAAACGTTAATGCTAACTGTATTTCTTTCCACAGACGCCACTAAACCTACTGAGTTCTTCCAGTCTTTCCTTGTGTGTGTGTGTGTGTGTGTGTGTGTGTGTGTGTGTGTGTGTGTGTGTGTGTATATATATATATATATATCTAGAACTGTGCAGAAGTCTTAGGCTGCTGTATATATAGCTAGCGTGCCTAAGACTTTTGTATTTGTCGATGTGCAGCAGAAAGCGAGTTTGTAATCTTGGCGGGAACAAAGGATGTTGGGAATGGTGACGGTGAAGCACTGCAGGTGGGATCTGGGACAGATGGCAGAGAAGGAGTGCCGGGGCGGTGGGTGACACACCCAGCCTTGACACACCAGGCAAGATCATTTGATTCCAAACAATTATGTTATTGATCATTACAAAATGTCTTTCTGGTGCTTCCTATTCCACTTCCTCCCCTCCCCCTTTCTCTTTTCCCAAACACGACTCCCCTCCCCTGGTCCTCTTCCAACTGATAGTTCGCAATAAAGACTGATATCAGAATCAAGTTTATCATCATTCATGTATATCATGAGATTTGATTTTTTTCGCAGCAAGTAAGATAGAGGAGGTAAAAACGTTTTAAGTTGACAAAGATGAGTTAAGTAAGCGTGAATATGAAGGGAATGGAGGAAAAGACATGATAAACCAGGAGGAGGACATTTAGTGCAAATTGGCATGAAGATCAATACAACATTATTGGTCTGTTCAGTGTTGTGCTGTTGTATGTTCTAACACATTACGTGAGTAGGCAAGAGCAATGCAAATGGAATAGAATGTAGAAAGTCTGACAGAATCCAGTTGGTGAACAAAACAGAAGAGCATAATATTTTTGAAATGCCATTGGATTGGAAAACATTGAGGTTCAAAACATTGTCTTTGTAAGTTTCTAAGTAAGTTTCTTATTAATCTTCCCAGTCTATAGCAAACATTTTGAGGAATACCCACTAACCATGTGATTGAATCCTTCCCGTGAATTTTCAGTAAATCGGTCTGCATGAAAATCACAAAATGCTATAAGATTTCAAACACTCAAATCATTAACTCTAACAGACATCATTTCCATATTTTGAAGGTTCTACATTCATTTATTTGTTAAGTTTAATTTAACAATCAGCTTGAGGTTTAAGTATCAGCTTAATGTTTAAATGAATTATAATAGATTAACTGTAAAATATTAACTGGATAATAAAACATTATAATTTTATACATTAACTCATTCACTCTTTAAAAGCCACGTATCAGTTTAATTGTAAATAATGAATTATAATCACTTTCTAAACGGCTTATGATGCCACATAATGAGTAGTTTATGTCAAAGAATGGATTTGTCTTCAAATTATTGCAAAGATCTAGTGTTTCCTCCTTAACTGATGTAACGTGATAGTAAACTTGCTAATACTATTTGTCCTCAACTTTAGAGCACAACTTTCATTTGTAATTAATGAGAAAGTGTCACAACAAAAGAGTATCAAACTGGAACAAACTAAGGCAAAATGGCACTGCCAATAAACAACGACTTTTAGCAGGCAGCTCACAAAACTTCTACATATACTTCTGAACTACTGTCATTGTAATCTGCAATCTATAATGTCTCCTTAAGAAAAAATACTTCTGAACTGTCTAAACAGACTAGTGATTTTATGGTATTTTACAACTCATGTTATCAATATTATTTATTACTTATTTATTAATATGATTTTGTTTTCTTTCTGAATTTGCATAGTTTGTTGTCTTTTGCGCATTGGTTGCTTGTCCATCTTTGTATGTGTATAGTTTTTTCATTGATTCTGTTGCACTTTTTTGTATGTCCACTAGAAAATGAATTTCAGCAGAGTATATGATGATATGTATGTACTTTGATCATGAATTTACTTTGAAAATAGGTTGCTGTTATAGTGAGTTTAGTCTCTGGTTCTGTATGGAGGATCTTTAAAACTTGAAGGGAACATGAGGTCACTGCAACAAACTAAACATAATTCAATCTGCCTAAACCATTTCTTGGTGGTTTATGGCATGATTTGAATCCATTGAGTTTTATTCCTATTCATGTGCTGATAAAACATTTTACTAGAAATGAACTTGTCCATATTTTCATTACACTTTTGGTGTTCCTGGAGTATTCTGAGGTCATAAACTTACTCGATTTTCTGCGCTGGACTTACTAAATATGAATCTACACGTGCACCAAAAAAAGGAAAATATATGATGGAGTTTACTGAAGAGAATCATGTGTTGGATAGTCCTATGATCTCAGATTTACTCTCTCAGATTTACTAAATCACCGGATGTTGGATTTAAGACCCACCTTGGTGCTTTTGGGTGATAATCATGGGTCGATTTTCTTCAACAGTAACTTATTAAGCAGTCCTTTTGAGCTGGAACCATAAGGCAGTTTTGGCCCTTTTGGATTAGGCCTTTTATTGGCCTCTATCTTTTAGTAACTTGTTGCTTGATGAGTAACTAGACATACCCATTGTATGTAATAGCCTGCTAGGAATATGGAACTACATCTTATCCATAGCCAGCACTCTCCTTAATTTTAAACACAAGAGAATCTGCAGATGCTGGAAATCCAGAATAAACCACACAAAATGCTGGAGGAGGTCAACATATCAGGCAGCATCGATGGAATAAAGAGTTGATGCTTTGGGCTGTGTCCCGTCATCAGACCCCATTTTGCACAGTGACATGTGCTAGAAAGATTCTGGAGATAATGGGACTGCTGGGTATGAATGTCATACCACTGTCCAACTGGTTTTCAGCCCTACAGTAAAGTGCGTGTGAATTATGCAGTGAAATCTTCCTTAGAAACAAGTAAAACTAAATTAAATATAATGCCAAGAGGTGATTTCAGTGCCATAATCTAATTCTGACAATTGTTATTTCCATGTCTTCATTTATTTCTCTCATTCTTATGCAGATCTAAATCTGTGTGAATAACACAAGTCTGTGCAAGGCGTCTTGAATAGATTCAATAATGCGGATCTTGAAGGAAAGTTTTGATTTATGGGAAAATCTAAAGTAAGGAACCACAAACAGAGTTGTTACTGATATATGTAATCTGGAAATAGGGAGAATGTCTTTACTCAGAGGCATGTTAGAAAGTGAAATTCATTATCACAGACAATGATAGACTCACGTGTCTTATTAAAATCTTTTAAAATAAAAATCACACAAATACCTGAAACAAAAAGATATTCTGAAGGGTTGCAATAAGATATATAGAATGAAAAGAGATTCAGGGACAAGCATGATTGGTTGATTGCAAGCCCCATTTCTGTGTTGTGTATTTTTTGTGTTCTATGCATCAGATTGCACTGCCGAAAATAATATTTCTAGACTATGAAGCAACAGACTATTTGTCTATTGAAAGTATTAGTCTGCATTGGGAGCAAAGTATTGCCTGCGAACATCATAATATATCAAAAATTCTTGCAACAATTTACTTCAGGACAGCTACATAGGTTCAAACTTCAAATACATGAAATTCACAATGTTATAAATTTAATTAAGGGTTTTACAGAAAAAAATGAGATAAAAATATTTCATAGCATAACTTTTCATTGTATAAAATAAGTCACCAACGTTTCTGCATTCCATGGGTGAAAACTACATTTTGTTTTCATTTGCTACGCATGCATGCAACTTTACTGAGAATACAGGCTTCCCTGTTGGCGCGTGGCCGAGTGGGCAAGGCATCAGCCTAGTAACCTGAAGGTCACTGGTTCGCGCCTCCGCTGAGGCAGCGTGTTTGTGTCCTTGAGCAAGGCACTTAACCACACATTGCTCTGCGACATCACCGGTGCCAAGCTGCACGGGTCCTAGTGCCCTTCCCTTGGACAACATCGGTGGCGTGGAGGGGGGAAGGCCTGCAGCTAGGGCAACTGTCGGTCTCCCATAAAACCCTGCCCAGGCCTGCGCCCTGGAAACTCCAGGCGCAGATCCATGGTCTCTCGAGACCAACGGATGCCACCACCACAGGCTTCCCCATGGCACTAGCTGACACAGACGCTGTTTGCTGAGATCTGCTAGTTCTGCCTATCCGCTTTACCCCTCACTAGGGAAGGTGATTCCTTCCTTCTCAACACCTGGTAGGTGGAAAAGTCTTAGCTTTTGAGAGAAATAGTAGGTGAGTGATGAAAATGTGTCAGTTTGAGCAGTGGAAGAGATAACTAGCACAGTGAGTCAGATATCACAACGAAAATGCATTTACTGACCTTGATGGCTCTTGTGAGGTCAATGAACATCTTAAGGCAGAATCTTTAAGTCTTTGGGGTTTATTTCCTGGCATTGACCAGCATTGATTTCTCCTCCCCACGGTGTCCTGGTCATGTACCAAGGGGCTGCAGATAAAAGCCTGCCAGTTTTGATGCAGAATGACTACATGCACCTTTTGCAGCTATAGTATGTTACCCCAACGAAAGGTGAAAATTAGTTGTAAGCAGAGCAGGCTAACATTAATTGGTGCTCACCATAGAGATATGACCCCCAGGTAATGCATCCAGTCACGTAACAGCTGGGTTAACTCTGTTAGGATATTAAAATTATTAGAATGAACAGGTTACATTAAATTGCCTGCCTTACACTGAACGGAAGTGGGTTAATCATGTATTATGCTGCTTCCACTCTTTCTTGGGGTCTATCCAATTTAACCTAAAATACATTTGTTTTGAATGCACAGCAGATTAATTACAACAACCTGTAAGACACTTAAAAATTAATAATTGTCATCTTGCAATAATTGAGGCTTGGTAAATTCACACATTCTCAATCATTAACTAATGATGAATGTCCTTTTCGAAATAACCTAAGTGAGAGCTATATATAAAATCCATGATAAAGAAATAAATTTGAGATGATGGAATCAAATTTAATGGAAAATTGTTTTAATATTTTATATCAAATACACACAAATTAATAATACATGTTTGAGAATGGATATTTCTTGGCAAACAGCTCGATAGGGTTTATTCCATGGGCAATTTGTGGAGGCCTTTATATAAAGAATAAATAACATCAAAGTATTCTCCATGTAACAGCAAATGAGCCTCATACACTTTTGAAATTATTTCTTTATTTTTTTATTGCACTCTCTTGTCCTAAGTTTTGAGTTAAAAGAGGGTGACTGATAATATTATTTGAAAGAGACAGCAGAAATTCCATTATGTATAAAGTACAGTAGTAATGTACTGTCTATAATAATTTAATATTAAAATGCAAATTGAGAAAGCATTCCGCAACTTCATTTTAACTCAAAATCCAGTGATAACTGTTGCACTGTAAGTTAATCATAATTCTCTGTAACTCTTTCATCCCCACCCACAGGGCATTTTAAAAGCAGCTGAATGTATGCAGATACATTCAAGTACCATAAGCCAGCTGCTTCTCACTCTGGGCCTACGTAATAGTGGCAGAGGCTGAAATGTTTGACAACTTTTTTTCAAACTAGTGGAAGAATTGCAGTTTTAGAAAAAGATTGTGCTGTTAAATGACAGGCGTGAACTGAAGTTTGGACAGCGAGATTAGTGATCTAAAGCAATATCTCATATCAGCATTTTCAAAATGAAGAAATACAATTTTATATTTGTAAGATTTCTTTTCCTGTCTTTGGTCTCTAGTCTCACCCACTCTTTATTGCAGTCTATCTGAAGAGGCATTGAATATGAGCTGAGGAAGGATTATTGAGAAGTTTGGCTTGATGTGCCAGAACATGTATGTGAGGATAGGATATTGGTATTTTGTGCTTGGAAAGGAGCAAAGGAGAGGTGAATACACTTGCAAAGGAAAAGGTTTTAACACTTGCTCCTGGAGGTTAGAGCAAAAGCAATGAAAATCTGCTGAGGAAATTATAAAAACAATTATCATCAGGTAGAATGGGAATAGATGGTGAAAAGAGTTTACCTTGCTGCTACGGTGAGGTCATTAAGTCTCATTGGTCTGTGATTAATCAGCCCTCAGGTGATCCTAAGAAAAATTGTATTGTAACGTCATGGTAACTTTGGCTGAGTTTTAGTAGGTAAAGTGAAGCAGGTCATCCACCCATTTCCATGACTTCAAACCTCCAGGAACTGTGGCAAGGCATCAGAAACATTGGGCAAATTTCTGAGATTCCCTTCCTTCAAGGAATATAACTCAAAGCTCTATCTTCAATGAATAGAATTACATTTTAAAAGCTTCATTCCCACTCTAAGTAGACCATACCAAGATTGTGGCATTGTACTGATAGACATGGCATTACATATATTTAATTCCCTATCATTTCAGTGCCAAGGATCAGACCAGCAGTTGCTGTTGAAGCCATTTATCTCCAACCAACTACTTGATGTGACATGTATCAGCATTACAGTGAATAAAACCTTTTAGGAATGAGAATATTCAGGTACCAGTAGGACCACCTGAATAATCCATAACTACTCCAATTTCACTTTTCCTATTGTCAGATTATGAAAGCTCATGCTGAAAATCTGAAGTAAGAACATTAGATGCTGGGAACACAGGGCATTATTTGTGGATACAAGTTGAGTCACTATTTAGGTCAATAACTTTTCACCAATACTGATGGAAAGTCTTCAACCTGAAATAGTCCTGATGAAGGGTCTCAGCCCGAAACGTTGACTGCTCATTTCAGCGGATGCTGCCTGACCTGTTGAGTTCATCCAGCTTTTGTACATGTTGATTCAACCTGAAATGTTACCTGGGTCTCATAATATAGAGTTATGAGTATTTCCCAACTACATTGTCAGCCTTTCTTTCTGAGTGGTTTACCATTCACTGATAATTCCATGTTATTTAAAGAGAACAAGGAGGAAAAAATCTTTTATAATGAGATCATTACAAGGCTGAAGCACCAATGGCACTGGGGAAGAAGAGCTGACAATTTAGTATGGCAACGTGTTTCTTGAGGGGAAAATGTTTTGCTTTTCTTTATAACAAAGAAACTTTTTTTTGGATATAAGTAATTAATTTGCTAAACCATATCTAAGGTAATTTTAAACATGAATCTGGAGTCTCATGCTGAGCAGACAGAGTAGGGAGGGAAATGTTGTTTCCAAAAGGACATAAGTGAATGAGATGAGTTGTTGATAGTCACCTTTACCACAACACTCTTTCATATTGTATTGAAGGAATATTGGTCTAATGTACAGTTATGTAAATGGAACATAAGTGGAAGGGCATCTAAGTGGGCATAGATTAGGTAGTCCAGAAGAACCCATTTCTGTATTGTTTGATTCAATGATTCTATTATTATTTAAATACTTGAACTTAAATCTTTCATCTGTCCTGTCAGACTTGAATTTGTATCTCCATGTTTTGACTTTGATTGCTAGATCGCTTATCTAGTTACATAACATCCCAATCCCAATTCCCTCTCCTAAGCACCTCCCCCATCAACATGAGGACGTCTATTCAATTTAATACAAAAACAAATTCATTCAGTGCTAAGTTCAGTTTTGATAATTGGTAATATTTTTCATTGGCCTTGACATCAGTTTGAACCCATCTAAGGGAATGTTTAGATGTCAACAAGGTTGGTTTGAGGCTGAGATTGTCAGTTCTGTTTCTGGTATTGCACTTTTTACATTCCTATTGAGAAAAGAATACTTTTTTCCATTCAATTAGATATTTGGGAATGAAAGGTTTATTTGGGAAGGCAATTAGTTAAAAATGCATTTCAGATTAAACTGCTATGACAAAATATTATATGCTTCAGTTTATGATGATCTCAGAATTTATGCCATTTTGTTACTTGCTTTTCTTTGAATATCATTGAACTGTCAAGTAATTTTACAAAGCCCATGCACATAATTTGTGCCTTAGGGGGAAAAATCCAATTAAAACAAGTACAGTTGACACCAGTTAAAAGAAGAGTTGCTTAACTGAGTATTGTTTCTTGGGAAAAGAAATTACTCAGGAAATCAATTGATTCCCAATGTGTTTAAATTTGTGCTGATGGATTTCTGTAATGGGCCCATCTGATAAATGGAACAGAGTAATTTCCACCAGGGCATTTCAATTAATATGCTTTAATATTTTTATCTATAATTTATTGTAGTTAGTTGAAAAATCAGCAAACGACTTCTGAAGATGTAATTATAATTGTAGGCTCACCATGTAAGTGCAGTGCTGCAAAACATCTAACATTGTGAAAGGAGTATATTCAAACTTTTCTCCAAAGATTAATTGACTTCTACGGCTCACAACAAATTTCCCAGAAATCTTTGGATCTGAAGTGGGTTTTTCCCAAAAGAAGATTCATTGCTCCAGTCTTATCCTCAGGGTGCATATCTGCTTCAGCTGGAGCTTAGTTAACAATACTGCTGCTTCTGAGGTGGATGGGTTTAATTCCGGATGCAGAGCTTTTGGAGAGAAGTTACAAAGTTCTTGAAAATGGGCCTGCACTAACTTGGATTGCCACACGTACTATATACTCATATCTTCCTCAAAAACTCATTATGAAAAGGGTTGGGTGAACTTCTGGGGAACATAGACTGTATAATCTGGAGTTATTTAAGCCAGTAGATGTCTCATTTCCATGTTTGCAAGCAGGACTTGTCACAAAAGGTTCAATGGTTGAAAGATTCATTTTATTGACACAGTATGCATATACAACTCTGATGTTTGTCTTCTCCAGATAACAATTAAATACAGAAAGACCATGAGTGTTGATGAAAGAAATGACATCAATTTCCGCCCCCCCCCCCACCCCCCCACCATTGAAATATAGACACTGTCTTGTCTTATTTATAGCTTGGGACCAGCTTAGATCCTCAGAGACCTTGACACCAGGAACTTGAAATTGCTCACTGTTTCCACTTCTGGTACCTCTATGAGGACTGGCTCATGTCTCCTCATCTTACCCTTCCTGAAGTCCTCAATCAGCTCTTTCATCTTACTGACAATGAGTCTCAGGTTCTCAGATGTTCTTAAGAAGCACTTGTGTATGAAGTGTAGAGGATGATGAAGGTCACTTCTGTTTAGATTTTTTTGTGCACATTTTCTACACTGCTACCAGAGAACTTCTGGAGGCAGTTCTTACTCATCTCTTCCAGTTACCTTGTTCAGTGAACTCAACCAAGAGTTACTTACTTCAAGCAGTATAGCCACCAAAGTATACATTAGCTTCCAATAATGTTTCTGAGAGTCACTGAAAAGAATATTCTACTTTTACTTATTCTACTAATATTCACTTAAATCCCCCTTTTACACTCAGACACAAGAGATTCTGCAGATGCTGGGAATCTAGAGAAACGCATACAATATGCTGGAGAACTCAGCAGGTCAGGCAGCAGTTTTGGACGGGAATAAATAGACAACATTTCATGTGGATCAACACAGGTTATTTTGACAACACTAGTAGCATCTTGCAGCTGCCTCTCCCACATTCTTCCAATGTGCCCAATCATTTATTGAACCATTTAAAAATAATTAGAACTAACAGCAAAATACTATGCTTAATTTTGCACTTATGAATTGCACTTCAATTTTGGGGTTATTTTGCTATACAGAACTATAGGAAAAAGTTGTTTAGAAGAATGCTTAGTCAAGTTTTAGCATAAAAATCTAGGTTGACCTTCCAGCACAATACCAAAGAAGTACCTTGCTCTTGGAGCTTTCCTCAAGGTGATGTTCTGTTTGCTCTCTCAGGCAAATTTAGATGATCCTATGGCATTATCTCACATCACAAAACCAGATTCTAAGATCATTAGAGTCATAGGGTCAAAGAACACAATGAACAGAAACCAGACCTTTGGCCCATGAAGTCCATTCTGCCTAGTCCCACCAACTTGCACCTGCACCGTACCCCTCAATATCCTTCCCAATCATGTACCTATCTAAATTGTTCTTAAATGTTGACATTCCCCTTCATGTTCCTCTTAAACATTTTACCTTTTCACCCTTAACCTATGACCTGTAGTTCTTGTCTCAGCCAACCTCAGTGGAAAAAGCCTGCTTGCATTTACCCTATCTATATCACTCATGACTTTACATACCTCTATCAAGTCTCCCTCATTCTCCTACGCTCCAACGAATAAAGTCCTTACGTATTTAACTTTTCCCTATAACTCAGGTCCTTCTTCGTAAATTTTCTCTGCACACGTTCAATCTTATTGATTTCTTTCCTGTAGGTTGGTGACCAGAACTGCACACAATACTTCAAATTAATACTCAATGTCAGCAAAACCAAGGAGTTGAGTATTAAGTACAAGATAAGGAACAGAAGGTCCATGAGCCAGTCTTCATCCGGGGATTAGAGGTGAAGGGAGTCATCAACTTTAAGTTATCCTGCTTATCCTTGTAAGCAGAATAAGTGCTACACCTGCCCTTACACTTCCTCCCTCACCACCATTCGGGGCCCCAGACAGTCCTTCCAGGTGAGGCGACACCTCACCTGTGAGTCGGCTGGTGTGGTATACTGTGTCCGGTGCTCCCAGTGTGGCCTTTTATATATTGGTGAGACCCAATGCAGACTGGGAGACCGTTTCGCTGAACACCTATGCTCGGTCCGTCAGAGAAAGCAGGATCTCCCAGTGGCCACACATTTTAATTTCACGTCCCATTCCCATTCTGATATGTCTATCCATGGCCTCCTCTACTGTCAAAATGAATCCAAACTCAGGTTGGAGGAACAACACCTTATATACCGGCTAGGTAGCCTCCAACCTGATGGCATGAACATTGACTTCTCTAACTTCTGTTAATGCCCCTCCTCCCCTTCTTACCCCATCCCTGACATATTTAGTTGTTTGCCTGTTCTCCATCTCCCTCTGGTGCTTCCCCACCCCCCTTTCTTTCTCCTGAGGCCTCCCGTCCTATGATCCTTTCTCTTCTCCAGCTCGGTATCACTTTCGCCAATCACCTTTCCAGCTCTTAGCTTCATCCCACCCCCTCCGGTCTTCTCCTATCATTTTGCATTTCCCCCTCTCCCCACTACTTTCAAATCTCTTACTATCTTTCCTTTCGGTTAGTCCTGATGAAGGGTCTCGGCCCGAAACGTCGACAGTGCTTCTCCTTATAGATGCTGCCTGGCCTGCTGTGTTCCACCAGCATTTTGTGTGTGTTATCTATAAACCACACAGGCCATGCACTCTTCTCACAGCTGCTATCAAGAAGAGGGTATGGAAGCCTCAAGTCCCACACCACTAGGATCAGGAACAATTACTATCCTCAACCATCAGGCTCTTGAACCAGAGGGATAACTTCATTTACTCACAACACTGAACTGTTTTCACAACCTGCAGACTCACTTTTAAGGACTTTTCAACTTGTGTTCTTCGTACTTATTATTTTTTTTTGTTGTTATTATTTTTCTTTTTGTTTGGCATTTGCATTTTCTTGACTTTTTCACAATTGTTGTTTCTCATGTGTGGTTTTTCATTGATGCTATTGTGTTTCATTCTAATTACTTTAAATCCCTGCAAGAAAATGAATTTCAAGGTAGTATATATGATAGTATATATGTATTTTCATAGTAAATTTATGTTGAAAATTTGAACTTTGAACTTTGAAATTAGGCCACTCCAACACCTTATACAACTTCAACATAAAATCCCAACCCCTTTATTTAGCACTTTGATTTATGAAGGCTAATGCGCCAAATGTTTCTTTACAACCCTATCTATCTGTGATGCCACTTTCAAGGAATTATGGATTTGTATTCCCAGATCCTTCTCTTTTA
Source organism: Hemitrygon akajei (assembly GCF_048418815.1). Taxonomy (NCBI): domain Eukaryota; kingdom Metazoa; phylum Chordata; class Chondrichthyes; order Myliobatiformes; family Dasyatidae; genus Hemitrygon; species Hemitrygon akajei. Next base: position 34,598,585 of record NC_133134.1, on the reverse strand, counting down.
CTGCTCTCCTCACTGTCCAAGTGCTCACCATGTAAGTCCTACAATAGTTTATCAGCCCACGTTTCAGCACATTTTTCCAGCTGGTCCAGATCCTGCTGCAAGCTTTGATAGCCTTCCTCACTGTACAATATGCCCCCCATCTTGCTGCATATGTAAATTTGCTGATCCAATTTACTACATTATCATCCAGATCATTGATACAGAATGCAAAACAGCAACGGACCCAGCACTGATCCCTATGGTACTCCACTAGTCACAGAGGGACAACCATCTACTACCATTGTTACATTGCTTCATTACTCTTTAAGAAACATTACTGTACACAAATCATGTGCGGCATTTACTATATTACAAAAGCGATTCTTCTTCCAAGATGCTTCATTGGCCAAAAAGTGCGTTGAACTATCTTGAAAGTGAGTTGGGTGATACCATACAAATGCATGTCTGCCTTTTCATTATTGAATTGAATTGACTTTAATTCTTACAGCCTTCACATACATGAGGAGTAAAAAAATCTTTATGTTATGTCTCCATCTAAATGTGCAATGTGCAATCATATTAATTTATAATAATTTATAGCAAACAGAACAGTCAATGTAACATAGAAATACACTCAAATCAGCCTGAGTTAATCAGTCTGATGGCCTGGTGGAAGAAGCTGTCCTGGAGCCTGTTGGTCCCGGCTCTTATGCTGCGGTACCGTTTCCCAGATGGCTGCAGATGGAATAGATTGTGGTTGGGGTGACTTGGGTCCCCAATGATCCTACAGGTCCTTTTTACACACCTGTCTTTGTAAATGCCCTGAATAGTGGGAAGTTCAGAACTACAGATGTGCTGGGCTGTCTGCACCACTCTCTGCAGCGTCCTGTGATTAAGGGAGGTACAGACCCATACCAGGCTGCGATGCAACCAGTCAGGATGCTTTCAATTGTGTCTCTGTAGAAAGTTCTTAGAATTTGGGAGCCTGTACTAATCTTCCTCAACTATCTTAAGTGAAAGAGGCACTGTTGCGACTTTTTCACCACACAGCTGGTGTGTACAGACCACATGAGGTCCTCAGTAATGTAGATGCCGAAGAACTTGATGCTGTTTACCCTCTCAACCCCAGATCCATTGATGTCAATAGAGGTTAGCGCGTCTCCATTCCTCCTGTAATCCCCAACCAATTTTTAGCGACATTGAGAGAGAGGTTGTTTTCTTGACACCACTGTGTCTGAGAGATGTCTTCTTCCTTGTAGGCCACCTCATTATAGTTTGAGATAAGGCCAATCAATGTAAGCAAATTTAATTAGCAGATTAGAGCTGTGGGTGGCAATACAGCTCCCAAGGCATTATCCTGGTCTTGGTCTTAACCTCAAGAGGTTTTGCAAGTGCTAGACATATTGAGTGACACAAAAAATGCTGGAGGATCTCAGCAAGCCATACAGCTCAGAAGTTCTGGCTGATGCCCCCTTCTTTTCCAGTCCTGATGAAGAGTCTCAGCCCAAAACATCAACTGTTCATCCCACTCCATAGATGCTGCCTGAATTGATGAGTTCCGCCAGCATTTTGTGTGTGGTGGCCCTGATCTTGATTGTTTTTTAAAGTAAAACTCATTTTCTTCAAGTCAAGTAAAGTCGAGTCACTTTTATTGTCATTTCGACCATAACTGCTGGTACAGTACATAGTAAAAATGAGACAACATTTTTTTCAGGACCATGGTGTTACATGACACAGTACAAAAACTAGGCTGAACTACGTAAAAAACAACACAGAAAAAGCTACACTAGACTACAGACCTACCCAGGACTGCATAAAGTACACAAAACAGTGCAGGCATTACAATAAATAATAAATAAGACAATAGGGCAGTAAGGTGTCAGTCCATGCTCTGGGTATTGAGGAGTCTGATAGCTTGGGGGAAGAAACTGTTACATAGTCCGGTTGTGAGAGCCCAAATGCTTTGGTGCCTTTTCCCAGATGGCAGGAGGGAGAAGAGTTTATATGAGGGGTGTGTGGGGTCCTTCATAATGCTGTTTGCTTTGCAGATGCAGCGTGTAGTGTAAATGTCCGTAATGGCGGGAAGAGAGACCCCGATGATCTTCTCAGCTGACTTCACTATCCGCTACAGGGTCTTGCGATCCAAGATGCGAATTTCTGAACCAGGCAGTGATGCAGCTGTTCAGGATACTCTCAATACAATCCCTGCAGAATGTGATGAGGATGTGGGGGGTAAGAGATGGACTTTCCTCAGCCTTTGCAGGAAGTAGAGATGCTGCTGGGCTTTCTTTGCTATGGAGCTGGTGTTGAGGGACCAGATGAGATTCGCCGCCAGGTGAACACCAAGAAATTTGGTGCTCTTAACGATTTCTACCAAAGAGCCGTCGATGTTCAGCAGAGAGTGGTTGCTCCATGCTCTCCTGAAGTCAACAACCATCTCTTTTGTTTTGTTCACATTCAGAGACAGGTTGTTGGCTCTGCACCAGTCCATTAGCCACTGCACCTCCTCTCCGTAAGCTGACTTGTCGTTCTTGCTGATGAGACCCACCATGGTCGTGTCATTGGCGAACTTGATGATGTGGTTCGAGCTGTGTGTTGCAGCACAGTCGTGGGTCAGCAGAGTGAACAGCAGTGGACTGAGCACGCAGCCCTGGGGAGCCCCCGTGCTCAGTGTGATGGTGTTGGAGATGCTGCTCCCGATCTGGACTGACTGAGGTCTCCCAGTCAGGAAGTCTAGGATCCAGCTGCAGAGAGAGGCGTTCAGGCCCAGTAGGCTCAGCTTTCCAATCAGTTTCTGAGGGATGATTGTGTTGAACGCTGAACTGAAGTCTATGAACAGCATTTGAACATACATGTCTTTTTTGTCCAGGTGGGTTAGGGTCAGGTGGAGGGTGATGGCAATGTCATTGTCGGTTGGGACGGTATGCAAACTGCAGGGGGTCCAGTGAGGGGGGGGCACCAGGGTCTTGATATGCCTCATGACAAGCCTCTCGAAACGCTTCATGATGATGGATGTGAGTGCAATGGGACAGTAGTCATTTAGGCAGGACACTGAATAGTTCTTCGGCACGGGGACAATAGTGGGGGCCTTGAAGCACGTTGGAACGGTGGCGCTGCTCAGGGAGATGTTGAAGATGTCAGTGAGAACATCTGCTAGCTGGTCTACACATCCTCTCAGCACTCTATCAGGAATGTTGTCTGGTCCAGCAGCCTTCTGTGGGTTGACCCTGCACAAGGTTCTTCTCACATCGGCCATGGTGTGACACAGTACCTGGATATTTGTAGGAGGGGTGGACTTCCTCGCTGCCACGTCATTTTCCTCCTCAAAACGTGCGTAGAAGTTACTCAGCGCATCTGGGAGGGAGGCATCACCCGCACAGTCAAGTGATGTTGTCCTGTAATTGGTGATGTCCTGTATGCCCTTCCACATTTCTGAGGGTGTGCTACCTGCATGTTGAAAGGGTATGAGCTAAAGCGGGGTTATTGAGCCATGAAGGTGTAAATGTGGAGTAATGGACCCCTATTGCTTTGCCTGGGATCTCTCTCCCTGCATTCTCTTTCACCTTGATGATGGTGATTCCAGTTAGAAACGAGTCTGAGATTCCTCCAGAATTCTATGCTGACAGCTGGATGCACTATTCTGACTTAGTACTTCTATGTGTAAGGACCAAATGTTAACTGATATTATTAGGAAAAGGGATCAAAGGCAAGAGGAGATGCATATCATCATTGTTGACTTGATTACAATTATTAAAAGTTGTTATTCAAGGATGGAACTCTGACTAAAGAATGAACTAACTCTTCTGCTGATGCTGTAAAAAAGTTGTCACTGGACATATCTTTAAAGGTTTTGAGTGAATAAGTTTGAACTGATCTGTTTTTACAGATTATATTGTTTGCCCAAGAGATTGGGCCTTGCACTTAATGTCCACAAGATGCAGGTCCTTTACTAAACCTGTCCCTGCAACACTGCACTGCCCTCTGACAGTAAAGGAAAATGGTAAGACCTGGAAAGTGTGGATCATTTCCTATATGTCAGAAGCCATTTCTCAGTGTATTCTTTTATTATCGTCACATGTACCAAGATACAGTGAAAAGTTTGTCTTGCGTTCAAGGTAAAATAATAACAGTGCAGAAGAAAGTGTAAAGGGTACTAAAAAAGTACAGTGCAGGTAAACAATAAAGTTCAAGATCATAACAAGGTGAAGTTAAGAGTCCATCTTATCATACAAGAGGTCAATTCAAGAGTCTAATAACAGTGGGTTAGAGGCTGTTCTTGAAATGGGTTGTACATGCTTTCACACTTTTGTATCTTCTGCTAAATGGGAGAGAGGAGAGGTGAGAATGATCATAGTGGGAAGTGCCTTTGCTTATGTTGGCTACTTTACTGAGGGACTGAGAAGTATAGATAGAGTCCTCAGAAGGGAAGATGGTTCCTGTGGTTTGCTGAACTGTGTCCGCAGGTTTCTGCAGTTTCTCACATTCACGTGCAGAGCAGTTCCCATAACAAGTTATTATGCATCCAAACAAAATGGTTTCTATAGTGCATTGATAAAAATTGGTAAGAATCAACACGGACATGGAAAATTTCTTTAGCTTCCTAAGGAAGTTGAGGCATTGGTGAGCTCTCTTGGCCTTGCGATCAATGTGGCTGGACCAGGATAGTTTATTGGTTATGTTCACAGCTAGGAACTCGAAGTAAAATCCACCACTGCTTTCCTTATGGCAGCTTGGTCTTTGAACGATTGAGGGAAATATTATTTGAAGATCTAAGTCGCGGAATTGGCATAAAACTCATCAAGTGATCCTTACCCTCCTTTGTGTTGTGATTGCTGAACTATCTACATCAGGCATCTCAAGGCATTGAAGAAATACCACCAAGGTTGTCTCTGCCAGATTCGCCAAGTTCACTGGGAGGAGAGGTGAACGAACATCAGTACCTTCTCTCAGGTCACCATCCTCAGCACTGAAGCCCCATTTACTATCACTATGCTGTGTTGGACTAGCAACACGTGCTCAACACAGGACTCCTGAAGCAGGCGCTCTATTCCAAGCTCTGTCATGGGAGGGGATTGCCAAGGGGTGAGTGAGAAAGATTCAAGGATGTGTTCAAATTCTCCATGAAGAAGAGTTGGAAATCTCTAGTCCATGACCATACAAAATGGAGAAGGAACACTGGGGATGGTACCGACAACCTTGAGGCTGTGCGTCACCGGGACACAGAGGTCCAGTATAAGAGACTGGAGGAGTGTCCCACGTCACAAAATATCTACTCGCCATTTGCCCCTTCGGTGGTCCAGTCTGTGATTCCCACTTACAAAAAAGAATTGGAAGCAAATCGTCGTCAGTCCTGAGCAACTGCCCAAAAAATGGAACTGGCACAAACAATACCCAGGCACCTCATTGAGAGAGAAGTGAAGTGATAGTATATGTGGGCGTATTTGAAGGGCTCCCACAACAAAAATTAAAATGATGGTTGATTTCTGAAAATAGGAAAATTGGCCAACATGTATATTTTTATGGGGAATGGGGGATTTATAGAGATATTAAATGTTCCTCACATTGGCAAATGTATTGAATAGGAAATTAATAATTCAGTTGCAGCTCAAATCATCGAAGGGAAAAGCCTGAATTTTGATGACTCCAACTGATCATTGATGTGGACTATAAATAGAATTAAACCCAGCAAACTTCACTAATGATCCTGCTAGTATGCTGCAATAAGAATAACAGACTGGCCCCATGTGGATCCCCCAGGGAGACCTGCAGAGCTGGAGAAAAATAATGTTAATTTACAATCTGATATTTACATCCTCTGATGAAATGATTTGAAGTTTACAATCTACATGAAATTGCATATTCAAATTAACTAGTTATTCCACAAGGATTGGATTCCTTTTACCTATTCTTTTTTTTTCCATTTTTAATAGTTTTAACAGGTAAACCTGATGTTTATTTTTAGACATGTATTTCGATTTTTATTCATTTGAAACTTCGGGATTACACAAAATCACAAGTGCCATGGCAGAAATTTATGACTGATAGTGTGCCATGTAATCAACAGTTAGAATATATAAAACATATATTCATCAATCAATAATATAAATCTTACCTGCTTTAAATTACTGTTTTCATTGGACAGTTGTGTTATATTTGTGTGAAAAAGTATTGAGAAATACAGATGAAGCTTCATCAGGCAGCCTGCTCCATTTTACAAGTTTGATCTGATCATTGATTTATGGATGGGTTTTAATTATCAATGATGGAAGCATTTTTTCTGATTTTCAGTGGATGTGAAGTGCATTTACTGATGATTTCCAATAAAAATCTTATCTTGCCTAGTCTAACTGGACCCCATGGCTGCTTTATTGGGACTTTGGTATACTTTGGAACCTATACCATTGAGGCTATCACAAAATAACAGAATCAGAATTGTGTTTATTATCACCAGCATTTATCATGAAATTTGTTAACTTACCAGCAGCAGTATAATGCAATACATAACATAGAAGAAAAGAGTAATAATAATTAAATGAGTATATCAATTACAGTATATGTATATTGAGAAGATCAAAAATTGTGCAAGAACAGAAATAATAGGTATTAAAAAAGTGAGGTAGTGTTCAAGATTTCAGCATCCATTTAGGAATTGGATGGCAGAGGGGAAGAAGCTATTCCTGAATCGCTGAGTGTGTGCCTTCAGGCTTCTATACCTCCTACCTGATGGTAAAAGTGAGAAAAGGAATATGCTGCGCTAGGCTAACCTATGCTATATTTGCAGAGGTGAATGGAAGTGCATGCATCTTAAGATGTTATAATTCCTTTATATTCTGTGAACTTTTAGCAGTTTTTGCCATAACAATAGTATAATAAATCTGCAGATATGCTTCTGGTCGCAAACACAAATGTAGATAAGGCCAATGCATAATTTATTCATGATTGTGAATTTCTCAAAGATTTCTGTCATAACCTTTTGATTCCCCTTTACTTCTTGATTTGTTTATGGAATGGTGATATAATACTCTTTTAAGTGAAGAATGAAAACATTGCATGTTCAACACAATATTGCAGTGTCAATTTGTTTGTGGTTGCAAATGTTTCCAACAGCGTCTTTGGGGATTATGAACAATAAAGTGTGTATCTATCTTATTTATTCAATACATTAATTTTACACAGGTGGGCAAGAAAGCTGTCAATCCTGGCAATACTGCAGGGAGCTTGTAATATCATTATATAGAACAGCGTGTATTTAAGGGTCAGAAAGACTCCCTTCATAATTAATTTAAGAGAGTGAAGATTAAATTTTGAAGTTGCACACTTCTGGATTCCCACAAAGTTCAGGACATTACAGCGCTCTGATTTTCTGCTGAGAATGACATTCTGTCAACAATTTTATCTATGCATCATTCGCCAAACTCCTAGTTTTTCAGTTTGTTAAGATTTCAACTATTTCTGATATACCTATGCCTCATCCATGCATGTTTGACTCCTCTTCGCAACAACTGTGTTTCAAAATCAGCAAACAATAGTTCTTTTGTGAATTGAATACTCCATTTTTGATTTTTTAGAAACTGGTGCTTGGGAGGAAACCGGCAGAATATTCTAAATTTTACTTAATTGTGTCACTTTTTTATTTTTATTTTTATAAATTTATGAATATTTGAAGAATGAGCAGTGGCATGATATATACTGTAACATAATTTATAAGTATGGACTTGCTGTTGTGTACTTATTTAATGATTTGGGGGAATAGGAAAAACACATTGAAGACCCACTACATTTTATAATGACAATGAATCAGAAAAGGTAAGAAAGGGAAATATCTGGACGATTTCAAATACAATACACCTTTCTTGAACAAAACCTAAAAATAAAACTGAAATAAAGTACATTCTGAGAAAAAGTGTAAGTAGGAGAGCATAGATTCCCTCGAGGTTAATATGGACATCCACATGTGGAGTCAACGGTTTTGGGCAAGGTCCTAAATAAATACTTTTTGTTAGTATTTACAGCAGAGGACACCATGGAGGCTAGGGGAAATAAGGTAAGAGAATAATGATGTCCTAAAACATTTCAACTTTATGAATGAGGAGGTATTGGCAGTTCAGAGTAACATAAAGGTGGATAAATCCACAAGACTTGACTATGTATGTCCTTGGACATTGTGGTAAGCAAGAAAAGAAATTGATGGGGTCCTGGCAAGAGATTTTCATACCTTTCTTAGCCAAGGGTGAGATACCAGAAGATTGGAGGATAGCTATTATTGTGTCTTGATTTAAGAGCCAAATAGACATCTAATTTTCTGAAAAATAGGGAGAACTAATCAGACTTGCAGAAGAGGGGAGGTGTTGTTCTGCAGGAATAAACATGGCAATTGGCAGCACAGTTCAAAGTTTGTACAAGGCTGCAAATCATGAGTGTTAAGAGAGGAGGCTTATGTAACAGAGAAGTGGGTGATGAAAACATGTAGGAAGAGAGTAATGAACTTGCAGAATGGATGTAGAATTGGATAATGAGCTTTATTACAAGTTCAATATATATTCCATAATTTTAATATAAAATGAAACTATGCATTCTAATAGTGAGTCTAAAGCTACATACTCCTTATAAGCACAAATGAGCAAGAAGCAACTTGTACTTATGAAGCACGTTGTACATAGAAAGATCTGAAAGTGCTTTTCATGTGTTTTTTGAACTTTTTTAAAAAAGAGATATTGAGCCGCACAAAGAGATGTTGTGGTGGATGACTAAGTGAGTGGGTCATGATTAATAGGATATCATTCAGGAGAAAAAATAAAGATGGAGAAAGGCAGGGAGATTTAGGGAAGAGATTTCAGAGCTTAGAGTGCTGGTAATTAAAGACATGACTGCCAGTAACTTGACAATTAATTTAGAGCTGATTAGGACGTGTGAAAATTATGAAAAAAAATCAGAGGACAGTAGATCAGCATGCTTAGTAATGATTAGTTAATGGAACAATTCATATTAGGCCACAATTTTGGATATTCTTGATTCTATGGAGAATAAGCTGATAGATGTTAGTCTTAAGAACATCTGAGTATTCAAGACAAGGAAACAGACATTGATGAAGGGTTCAGGAGAAGATGAATATGGCAATTCTGAAGTTGGGTGATATTACTGAAGTGGAAGTGGGTAATGTTACAGTTGGTTTGGATAAAAGTTCCAGACAGTTCTTACTATGCATGGGTAAATAATCCAGCAACATTTTATGAAGGAGACATTTGCAGTGAATTGGAAATCTCCATAACTTGAATAGTCTCCAGTGCAGTCCCAATGCCACAGCATCAGAAATCCCCATGAGGTTTTAGAAATTGTTTTCTTATTAAACTTATCACAGAAAACCAGAGGTAGCACACCAAAGCCTAAGTACCTTTATAAGTAATAACATTTATACAACAGCAACTTCTCCAGCCCAGAAAGGGAGAATTTTCACATACAGAGTCTCTTTTGTAAAAAAGTAAATCTTTTTATTTGTAATTTGACATCACTATCTTCTCTATTTTTTTCTTATTTTGCATTTGTCTCACTTTCTTTCGTTCTTTTTATCTGATTTATCTTTCTTTGTATTCCTCATACAGGATCCAATTTCATACAGTCAAGGAAAACTACACCACATAAACAAGCCCTTCAGCCCACCATGCCAAATCATTTACACTGCTTAGTCCCATTGACCTGCTCCGGGACTATAGACCTCCATACCATGCCCATTCGTGTTAAAGTTAAAGTCTGTCCCGAGCCTTATAGGCTCATCAGGTGCTTATGCTGGTTTCCATAGCGTGAAGCGACTGAGTGTGGAGCAATGTGTGGTTAAATGCCTTAACACACACTGTCTTGGCTGGGGTTCAAACTCACGATCTTCAGGTCACTAGTCCAGCGCCACACTATGCCCATTCATGCACCTATCCAAACTTCTCTTTAACGTTGAAATTAAAGGGGCATCAACTGTTTGTGATGGAAGCTCGTTCCACACTTACACCACCCTCTGAGTGAAGGAATTTCCCCTCCTGTTCCCCTTGAACATCTCACCTTTCATTCTTAGCCCATGACTTCTAGTTGTACACCCACCCAACCTCAGTGGAAAAGCCTTGTTTACATTTATCCTATTTGTAAACCACAAAATTTATATACCTCTATCAAATCTCCCCTCAACCTTCTATGTTCTGGGGAATAAAGTTGTAAGCTATTCAATCTTTCCTTATAACTCTTGTCCTCTAGTCCCAGCAACATTCTTGTAAATTTTCTCTGTACTCTTTTTATCTTAGTTGCACCTTTCCTGTAGGTAGGTGACCAAAACTGCACTCAATTGTCCAAATTAGGCCTCACCAATGTCTTATACAACTTTCACACCTGTACTCTATACCTTGATCTATGAAAGCCAATGTGCCAAAGCCTTTTTTAATGCCCCTAGCCAGCTGTGACACTACTTTCAATGAAATAAGAACCTGTATTCCCAGATCCCTTTTTTCTACCACACACCTTGGTGCCCTATCGCTCACTGTGTAAGACCTAGCCTGGCTGGTCCTCCCAAAGTGCAACATCTCACAGCTGCATACATTTCATTCAATCAGCCATTTTTAGCCCATTTGTCCAGCTGGTGCAGATCACACTGCACACTTTGATCATCTTCCTCACTGTCCACTGCACCCTCCCTCTTGGTGTCATCCACAAATTTGCTGATCCAGTTAACCACATTATCATCCAGATCACTTACATAAATGATAAACAACAATGGTCCCAGCACCCATCCCTGCAGCACTCCAGTGGTCACAGCCTCCAATCAAACAGGCAACCACCTAATACCACTCTCTGGCTTCTCCCAGAAAACTGATGTTTAATCCTACCTTTTCTTGAATGCCAAGTTACTGAACCTTCTGGTCAAACCAGCCAAGTAAGACATTGTCAGATGCCTTGCTGAAGCCTTCATCAACCTCCTGGTAACTTCCTTGAAAAATTGGTTAGAAATGACTTATCATACACAGAGCCATGTTGACTATCCCTAATCAGCCCCTGTCTATCCAAATACTTAGAATACCTTCCAATAACTTTTCCATTCCTGATGTCAGCCTCACTGGCCTATAATATCCTGGTTTATTCTTCAAAACTTTCTTAAACAGTGGAACAACATTGGCTATCCTCCAGTCCTTTGGTACCTCACCTGTCGCTAAGTATGATTTAACTATCTTAGCTAGGGCCCCTGCATTTTCTACACTTGCCTTCCACAGGGTCCAAGTGAACACCTTGTCAGGCCCTAGGGATTTGTCCACCCTAATTTGCTTGAAAACCATGAGCACTTACTCCTCTGTAATCTATATAGGGTCCATGACCTTGCTATTTCTTTGCTTCACTTCGATAGACTCTGTGTCCATAGTAAAAAAAAACATTTAAAATCTCCCTCATACATAGATTATCATTCTGACTTTCCTAAGGACCAAATTTGTCTCTTGCTATCCTTCTCTTAATATATCTGTAGAATCCCTTAGGATTCTCCTTCACCTTATCTGCTAGACTAACCTCATGCCTTCTTATAGCTCTCCTGATTACTTGTGTTCTCTTGCATTTCTTATACTCCTGAAGGACTTTAGTTTCTCCTACCTGCCTATACCTGCTATGAACCTTTTGTTTTTCCTAAAGCAGGGCCTCAATATCTCTCAAAAATCAAGGTTCCCTAAATGTGTTATCCTTCCCTTTTATTCTGACAGGCACATAACAACTTTGTACACTCCAATTTTCACTTTTGAAGGCCTCCCACTTACCAAGTACAACTTTGCCAGCAAACATCTTGTCCAAATCTAGACTTGCCAGATAATTTCTGATGCCAACAAAGTTGGCCTTTCTCCGATTTAGAATCTCAGCCTGAGAGCCAGACCTATCCTTTTCCATAATTTCCTTGAAACTGATAGCATTATGATCACTAGATGCAAAGAGCTCCCCTGCATAAACTTCTTTCACTTGATCTCCCTAAAAGGAGATCAAGTAATGCACACTTTCTCATTGGGACTTCTATGTATTGATTAAGGGAACTTTCCTGAACACATTTGACAAACTCTATTCCACTATGGGACTCCCAGTAGATACTGTATGTGGAAAGTTAAAATCACTTATTAGCACAACCTGTGACATTTTCCCTGACTAGTGTTGCCACCCCTTCCCCTTTAATCCATTCCTTCTATCACGCCTAAAACAATGGAATCCCAAAATATTGAGTTGCCAGTCCTACCCCTCTTGCAACCATGGATTACTAATTCCATGTGTTGATCCATGCCCTGAGCTCATCCGTTTTTCCTACAATACTTCTTGCATTGAAATATTCACAACTCAGGACTTTAGTAACACCATGCTCAACTTTTTGATTCCTGACTTTGTCTCCACAACCTCTCCACTATCTGTTCCAGCACTCTGGTACTCAGCCCCCTGCAAATCTAGTTTAACCCCTCCACCATGCAGCACTAGCAAACCTTCCTGCAAGGATATTTGTCCTCCTCCTGTTCAGGTGCAAACCACCTTTTCTGTACAGGCACCACCTTCCCTGGAAGAGAGCTCAATGATCCAAAAACTGACACCTTCCCTCCTACACCAACTCCTTATGATCTTCGTGTTTCTGGCCTCACTAGCATGTGGCATGGGTGACAATCCTGAGATCACAACCTTGGAAGTCCTGTCCATTAACTTCACATCTAATCCCCTGAATTCACTTTGCAGGACCTCGTCGCTTTTCCTGCCTATGTCATTGGTACCTATTCGGACCATGGCCTCTGGCTGCTCACCCCTTCACTAATCTTTCACTATCTTTCCCTGGTTTTACTCTGTTCCATACCTTCAAACCCAGAAGTAAAGGCATTGCTAACAGACATGGGACGACTAATTTAGAGCCAATCAATAGGTGAGAGAACTGGGACAACTGCAGGTCAACATGTTTGCTAGTAATTGGTCAATAGAAGAATGCAAATTAGACAACACTTTGGCTGACCTTGATGCTATGGAGAATATGCTGATAGAAGTTTGGCTAAGGACATCCATGCCATCAAGCCAAGAAAACAAGGACACTGATGAATTTTCCAGGAGCAGATGAGTATGGTATATATATATATATATATATATATATATATATATAAGATAAAACACAACAGATACTGAGGGTGAAGACCATGAGGGGTTGAAGATGTGACAAAGATACACAGCTGAGGCAGCGTGTTTGTGTCCTTGAGCAAGGCACTTAACAACACATTGCTCTGCAACGTCACCGGTGCCAAGCTGCATGGGTCCTAGTGCCCTTCCCTTGGACAACATCGGTGGTGTGGAGAGGGGAAGGCCTGCAGCTTGGGCAACTGCTGGTCTCCCATAAAAGCCCTGCCCAGGCCTACGCCCTGGAAACTCCAGGCGCAGATCCATGGTCTCTCGAGACCGACGGATGCCACCACCCGCTATATATATATATATATATATATTAGATATATGATCTCAACATTTTCCAGATCTCTGATCGTAACAAGACCCTGATGTCCAGTTATCAGTTTATGTTTTCTGTGACTTATAGGGCAAAATATACTTGACAAAGATCTAACTGATGTCATGATTTGCTGTTCAAGCATATTTTGGACTATTGGATTAGAATAACAAAGTCTGTTATGGTATGATTGTGTGATCTTATTATTTTACATTGATTTTCTGGGAGGGTTATGAGATGTGTGAATGGAGAATAGGGTCCTGACTCAGAGATGCCCAATCTTGTTAAAGTGACAAAACATTAAAGCAGCGTTACTTCACAACTGGGCCAACATTCAATTACCTTAGTCAATGAAAATGGCTAAATTATAATAGGACTTTAGCAGTCATTAAAGGCAATTATTGCAGTTATTGGTTTGCAAATAGAAGATATTATTCATCATTGTAACATTGAATTCAACAACTATTTACAAAGACCAGTTAATTTTAAAGAGTGTCTTTTGGATAAACTGTTCTATGAAATAACTGTGATGTTAGTAATAAAGAACATGATTGGCGAAATTTTGTTGGTAGGAACTGCATTAGTTAACTAAACTGTTTGAATGATTTTCTTTCTTTCTTTTAATGTTCTAGAAGTCTCAGAAAATTGTGACTGGAGGCTTTTCCCTTACGTGTAAGGTCCATTTTTGGGGAATTAATAAAACCCATTTCTTGACCATGAGTGGTCCATAGTGATCAGCTTCACCATGTTTCATTCCTGACAAACACACACATAATGCTGGAGTAACTCAGGGTTCTGATGAAGGAACTTAGCCCAAAAACATCGACTATTCATTTCCCTCCATAGATGCTGTATGACCTGTTCATTTCCTCCAGCATTTTTTGCATGCCTTTTTCAAGATTTCTAGCATCTGTAGAATCTCTTGTGCCTTCACGCGTACGTTGCTGCTTATAGGTATGCCGCAAGTTTGGAAATATTTTCCATGGTCTGAAGATATGCAAGGTGGTTCTCAACATATCATAAAATCACAATCACCTCAGATATATGTGTGCTCACTGTATCAGGCCTGCTTCCACTGACACCTCCCAGCTGCTCCTGCAGGCACATCCCAGTCTCCACCCAGCTAATAGGATTCACCTGCCACTGGTCCCGACTCATCACATGCAGCCTATTTAAACCCAGTTCTCAGTCACTGTCCTTATTTACTCATAGAACTAGCTGGCCTCACTGTGTGCTCCTAACCTTTGCTCGCCTTGCCTAAAGTTTACCTTGTTGCTTGTTATGTATAGTTTCTATTTCCTCTTGTTTTGTGGTCCCTCATGGCTTGTTGTTTTGTGGTTGATTATTAAAGTTACTGTATACTACCATATTATCTCTGCTGCTCTGTTTTTGAGTCAAGCCTCCTCTACATTTCTTGACAACATAGTTATATTTGCTCACTCCTGCTTAAAGAATGTGGAGTCTGTTGTTGCAAAGGAACCAAACATATAGATAGAAGTAGATCAGTGTCCAATTCTCACATGCAATTTTCATCAGTAACTGCAATCAGTTTTTCCCTACACAGTTCCATGAGTTTTATAATTAATATTTGAGAAGTTAAATAAAAAATTACAGAGCCAAATTCTTACAAATAAGCAACAGCACAATACTACCTTGTCCCTGGTTGCTGAGTCACAAAGAACTTTAAGGTTGGTCTACAAATCATGTGAAATAACCATCAGATTTAATTATATGAAAATAGTTATGTGAGTTAATGTGTGAGGTTCTGGAAAAATAATCAAATGCAACAAAATCAAAATGAAAAACAAAGCTGTTTTGTTGATGTAAAATTTAAGTTGAATAAATTTTATTCTGGAGAATAAAAGAGATCTCATTTAAGTTGGGGGTAAAAGGAAATTGAACAGTTGGCAAAGGTTAAAATGAAGGCTCTTGACAGACCTTTGCTGCTCTGAACAGACAGACTTTCTACAATATCATTTATGTCCTTGTATCTATGTAGCCCTGACTGTCACTTAAAGAGTTAATCTTAAAACTCTCATCAACGACAACAGGGTCTTTTAATATTCAAGAGCATAGATTGGAAATCATGAGAGAATAAAACCAAAAAGATTTTAAAAGGTCCTTGAAAAGCTGGCACCTGCAACCCAAAATTTGCACTTAGTTCTACCGGGTGATATTTATTGTTAATTTCACTATTTACCATCAACGAGGCCTTTCTGATTAATCTGTGCATTCACAGCATTTTTGGGTTTCCTGCAAGTCAGCAGTGAAGCCAAGATAAAACACAACAGATACCGAGGGTGAAGACCATGAGGGGTTGAAGATGTGACAAAGATACACAGTATGTCAATTATTAATGAAACAGCAGTGCAGCATTGTTTTGAAGTTCTAGAAACATGGAATCGTAAAGCATTGAAGCAGCTCATTCAGCCTATCCATGTTGTTCAGCAGGCACGCTTCTGTACTAATCCCATTGGCTAACATATAGTTCATAACTCTCTGCGTCTATGGAATTCAAATGCTTGATATGTGGGAACAAGATGAATAGAATATAGAACATAGAAAAGTATAGCACAGAACAGAGCCTTGAGCTCATGGTGTCTGCACTGAACATGATGTAAAATTAAACTAAATCTCTCCTGCCTCTCCACGATCCATATCCATTCATTCCCTACATATTCATGTGACTTTCTAACAGCCTCTTAAAAGAACAGTAGAAGAGGTGACAATAGCAAAAATAATTTGGTCCTTAGAGAGCACTAGTTCCATGGAGGAGAGGACGTTAACCTATAGGAGTCCAGCATCATCACAGGCAGAGGAAATATTCTCTCAATGTGCCAGCTCATCAGATCTCAGGAAGTTCAGGACAGTCGTTACATACGCTGGCAGATTCTTGCAAGTACAGTCAGCCTTCCTTATCTGTGGTGGATTGGTTCCAGGACCCCCGCGGATACCAAAAAACACGGATGCTCAAGTCCCTAATTTAACCTGCATCAATGCGGTGGGCTTTAGGACCCAGAGGAACACTGGACCTTATTTAACATGCATCAGTGCAGTGGACTTTAGGACCTGGCGCAGCTCTGAATCTGCAGGGTTTCTGTTCACGAAAATAATCACGATCATGATTGAAAATGAAGTGGAAGTAATAAAGCGATCGGAAAGAGGTGAAACGCCATCGGTCATTGGAGAAGCGTTAGACTTCAGTCAGTCAATGATCGGAACAATTTTAATGGAGCATTTGAAAGGCTACAAATTATTACTAAGCCCCGAAAAAAGCTACAATTATTACTAAGCAATGCAGTAGTTTAATTATTGAAATACATATGTTTCTTAAGTGTTTTATATGCATAGAAAGGTAAAATATATACTATATACTGAGACAAATGTTTTACTAACTGAGGCTACATAATACTGGATGTACCTGTTCCGACTTCAAATCTGACTTAAAGACGGACTCAGGAATGGAACTCGTTCATAACCCGGGGACTGTCTGTACTTTTAAATCATCTCTAGATTACTTATAATACCTAATACAATATAAATGCTATGTAAATAGTTGTTATACTGTATTGTTTAGGGAAAAATGGCAAGAAAAAAGAAAGTCTGTACATGCTCAATCAACGAGTGCTGGAGAGAGAACTTCTGGGTTTTCCTGATCCGCAGTTGGTTGAATCCGCACATGCGGAACCCGCGGATAAGGAGGGCCGACTGTATGTTGATGGCTTTCTTCTGATTATCTTAGTACTGCCACCCTCAAATCCTCTCAGAATATCTGGGTCCTCTGAAAGACATTACCGGGATGTTACCTTCATGAATCCTAAAGGGCTTCTTGGATTTCAGGTTCGCAGCTCCAGCTGGTTTTTGCAGAGATGTAATCATCATATGGAGTCACTTAGATTCCATCAGTCCATCCCATAGACATCCATAAGCCAATGACTATTTCAATACTGCCATCCTTACATTAGTTTCAGCATGGAACATTACCACAAATAGCCCATCATTTCTTCTGCAGCTTCCTTTGCTGATATAGTTTATATTTTACTCTTCACCTGTGGACAAATACCTGTAGGTACTCATCCAGAAATGGTCATGTCAAAAAAGTGGAAGAAACTAAATGGCTCAGAATTCTAATACATGTCACCAGCAGCAAGCTGAGGGATTGTTTACTGCATATCCCTGTGGAAGTGAATGCCCACAGATGAGCTAACATTTATCCTATTTAAGTAATTGGTCTGATGGGTGTTCCACTGGGTGAAAGCCTGAATGCACTTATATGATTGGGTCTTCTGATAATCTATGCAATGAGCTCTCTTCCCGTCATGCAAGATTACAACATCCTGTCAGTCATACCTAGGTCCCTACGAGCTTGACGTTTGAAACTGCTAACACATTGCTAACTCTTTGCCAGTGCTTCAGAACTATCCTGAATGGCGATGATCCATAAACCATCTGCCAATCCTGGATGCACCTTGGACTATCCTGCTTATTTGCATTATGTCAAAAGGCAGAGATTTCAATAACTTCCATATATAGCCTGCTGCGTTCCTCTGTTAGTTCGTGGTTTGATTCAGATTTTGCATTTCAGTATTTAGCATGTGAGGGGCAGGAAATGGACAGTTTTGGACTATCATCTAAATTAGTGCTGAGGTTCAGAGATCTTTGTTGATGTTTTATTTGTGAGACAATAGTACTAATTAAAAAAAAATCCCCACTAAACTAGTTTGAAAGGAATCAGGAGAATTAAGAGAGGAAACTAATCCTGGAAGACTGGATAGATGAAAAACAAACTCTTAAGTTTATGTCATCAATTCCTAATGTTCCCAAGCGCTTTTTGAAGAATACTCATTGTGGTAATGAAGGAAGCATAACAGTTAATTTAGACACAGCGACTCCTCATGGTCCTCACTGTGTGTAGATTTTCATTGATTGAATGCCTGCAACAAAATGAATCCCAGAGTAGCATTTGGTGCCATACATGTAATTTGCTAACAAATTTACTTTGAAGTTTAAACAGTAATGTGTTAAGCTTACAATCTGCTTGAGTAATAGTTCTTCAGGGATGAGTTTTGACCAGAACTCTACAGAGAGCTTCCCTCTTGAGGAGCTTCAAGTGTTAAATGTGGCATTCAAGGAGATTTTACACCTGTCTAAGGCCAGCCTTGTCCTTGGTTTATCATTTTATCAGGAACTCCACCTCAGATGGTACAGTAGCCCTCAGTGTCAATCGAGTTTCTGTGCTCACAGACCTAGGATGAGCTCACAACAAAATGAATGCTATCTTTAGTCAACAGCTAACACACTATTTTGCAACACAGGAGATTAGTAACAATAATTAAATGAAATTAAATAAAGCCTTTTTTAAAAGAAAAGGCTTTTCCATCGAATTACAGGATCCACAGAAACTTATTGTGAGGTTTGAATAGTGTCCCTGTCAATTGGACTGAATTTCTGGATCTGAGCAGTCCTTGTGCTCTGCTGTTGTGTTGGTCTCAGAGCCAAATTAACCTTCTGCGGCATTATGGTCCTGAAGCATTGGTTCCATTCTGTCAAAGGTCTGATCTATTGTTACAGTTATCAGGGATATTCAAAAACAGTTGAACAACTTAAATAATTATAAGATATATATTTTCCAAGTTACGATTTATTTTGAAATATAACACAATTATTTTGAAGCACATCAATGACCTGAAGTATTCACAAAATAAACATAAAATAAAATTATAATAAATTATAATTATAATCAATCATCTAAATCAAATGAAAGGGGATGTCTTAGATGTCAGCTGTTGCTGACATGAAGCTGAGGGAAAAGAATCAAAGTATCCATACTTTTTGGTTCATTAACTTACAGAAACCCTGGACTCAGAGGGCCCAGATCTGACCTTCAGTGTGTTCTGTATTTCAGCATTGGAGTGGGAGGTGGAATGCATGATGTGCACACTACAGATGGATAGTGGTTCTGCACAGAACTCCCAGCCTGTCATTAAGCAGATCCAGGCCACTGTTCTTCAATCATTTAACACTTCCAAATGCCAATTAATTAGCCTTTTTTTCATTTTTATGTCTTGGGATCTTGCAGGATAGTTCCTTAAATTGCAGAATAGGATAAATTCATGCAAGGAACATGAACTGTAGTCAGAGGTCACACTATCGCAGCTCCAAAATTCGGCATTGAAATTGTCCATATTTTTGAAGCACTTTTACATCTTTCTGAAATAAGTATAAGGAAGTTTTTTTTATATGTTGTCCCTTCATTTTCCTTTCATTTATACTTTTACTCAATGTACTTTAATCTGAACTTATGAAGTTATTGTAGAGAAAACATTCTTAAACTGTGCTTTAACTTATACAGTTATATTCAATACATTCAATACATAAGTCAATGATACAAAGCTATAAGTGACATATATAGGGATTAGAATGAAGGGAAAGGCAGAATTTTGTGTTTTGTTTAAATAGATAGATAGATAGATACTTTATTCATCTCCATGGGGAAATTCAACGTTTTTCCAATGTCCCATACACT